>NC_055701.1:737919-895306 GCF_017639745.1 Melanotaenia boesemani
GGGTAAAAGAACTAAGAGTGGACCACAGCTCCTCCCCTGAACAAAGTCCAGTTACCATCACAGTAGCAGATATCCAGCAAAGACTCTCAGGCATGAAGAACTGGTCAGCACCTGGACCAGACATGATCCACACCTACTGGTTAAAGACGCTAACTTCACTCCATGAGCACCTAGCGTCACAAATGAACCAACTGCTGAGGTATGACCCACCCTGAATGGCTGACCGAAGGACGGACAGTCCTGATACTGGAAGATCCCCAGAAGGAACAATCCCATCCAACTGTCAGTCGATAACCTGTCTGTCCACAACATGGAAGCTCCTGTCGGGCATCATAGCGGCTAAGATAAGTGGGCACGTGGATCAATACATGACAGAGACACAGAAAGGTATTGGTAAAGGTACCAGAGGAGCCAAACACCAGCTGCTGGTTTACAGAACTGTCGCCTTTTCTGTCTGTCAGTCTGGTCAGTCAGTTAAAACTTTAAAACTTTTTATTTCTTTCTTCCTTAATCAGTTTTCATCATGATAGACAGAAAGTTCTAAAACCACTGATGAATTTCATCACATGAGGAATCTTTCTGATATTTGATCCCAGCGCTTCCTTTCCTTTCCAGACTGACTAAACTGAGTGATGCATCATAATGCACCATGTAAAGGGTTAATTATGGAGCGGTAATTATCCAGCTGTGTTCATCCATCACAGCAGCATGTTGTCAGCCTGGCCTCCATCAGCAGCAGCTCCACATAGCTCCCTCTCTGCTTGGCAGTTATTACCCACTCCAGAGTCTTTCTGGGGATATGTAAACAGCTTAACACCGGGCGTGTTCCTGCAGCATGCATGGCTGACTGCCATGCAGCGTGCACGGCTGACTTCCCTGCAATGTGCACGCTGCGCCCGAAACCTTCTGTGGCTCCGGTGGAACCTGCCATCCCTCATGAGGGAAGTACGACCCAGTGAAAAGTGTGGTAGCCATTTTCCGCATTAACGCTCTGACCTGCACGCTCACAGTTCCTCTGATGTTAATCAGGTTTACGGGCCGAGGAGGAGGATGGAGAGGAAGGACGTAAACAGCTTCTCAGACTTCATGGAGGTCTACTCTTGCACTTAGGAAGATTTCATCATGATTCACAGCTCTGTGGTTGGATGAGGCAGTGAAGGGTGAAATACTGTAATGCTGGCTGACTCCCCCAGCTTCGTTTATAACCCCTCAAAGTTTGGTTGTTTTGGCTCAGCCAGCTCCATACAAGCTATGAATTATAGTTTCCTACATTTTCTCTCTGGACCTCCATTGCAGACGCCGTCAGTGTAATCAGTGCTCTCTATGACATTCCACATCTGGAGTAGCAGAAATGGCAACCAGGTTGGGACTGAAGGCCTGTCCAGCCAGAGAGAGACGATCTCTGAAGCATCAGTCTGCTGGTGAAGAACATAGTGACGACACAGAAAACAGCAGCTAAGAGGAGCTGATGAACTGGATGCTTTCATGTGAATGTAGGTGGGAGGATGGTCTCCTCTCCGAACGCTGCTGTGCAACCATCAGAGGCGTCGCCAGACCTCTTTACTGGGCCAGGTGGCTGTAAATAATGCCGGTTCATGGACATACAGTTTGCTCTTCTCCATTTGTAAAAATGATAGATAGCTCCTCCCACCCCTTCAAAACGGTCCACAATGGTTTGGTCCACACCTGCACGGCTGTTTCAGGTGAGCTACGTATCCTGCAGGTAGCCTACGACAGACGGCCACAGGAGGCAGGAAAAGTCTTGTTTTTACACCAGAAAGGAAAACTGGGCTTGGTAGGAAAGAAAGGAGAGAAGAAGAGGTGAGCAGCTGACCTGGACTGCCTGTCTGAGCTGATAGCAGCACATTGAGATTAATTTAGACACGACGCAGATGAACTATCAGAAATTCATCCGTTCTTATGTAAATGTGGTTTATGGGTGATAAGCAGTAAAGATGGCGGCTGACAGCTGCGGTGGGATCAAGCAGAGTCAGAAATCTTTCTACGGGGAGAAATAAGGCGTCATGCACGTGTTCTCTGGCTTCATGGCTGCAAACACCTGCAACTACAAACATGTAAACACGTCTACAAACATCTGAACTGCTCAGCTGAAGGTAAACAACAACAACAACGTGTGATCTGAAGGAAGCAGAAAGCACCTGATGACTGGAAAACACAATGTTCTGTCATTACGGGTAAACCAACCTGCATTCATCCACTTCCGCTTTGTTTATACATCAACAGTTAACGACAAAGTCTTCTCAGGACGGTCCAGGTCATTATAGTCCAGTTCCAGTCTGACTGAAACCAGTCCATCACATGATCCACATCCCGACCCGCACCTGGTGAAAACAAGGCTTAGGATTGATCAGGAAGCCTGACAGGGGTCTGACAGCTGGAGGTTCTGCCACTGTACTTGGAGAACTTCTAGGAACCAAAAGTAAACCTGCAGTAATCTGAACGGCTCTGAAAGCCCCTCAGACTTTTCCCACAAAGTGCGGTGGGAACGTGGACCGCCGAGGTCTTCAGGAGCTTTAACTCACCGGGTTAAGTGTCTAAACTCTGCTAAAAGTCGATGGAAAGCAGAGGCTGCCTGCTCAGTCCAGATCTGGCTGGTCTGGTTATTCTTCCATTTCATCTCAGAAACGTTCTGCGTCTGTTTGGAGGAACAGCTGGTGAAGGGTTCCAGACAACTGACCCCTGGAAGTCTCCAGCAGATCAGGAAAACATGTATGAGTTGCTGTTCAGTCAGTATGCTTCTGTCAGGACTCATTCCAGGGACTATTTTCAGCATTATGACGTCCGGGATCAGGTACCGTCCACAGGTCATGGGTCACGTGTCGGCACCACATCGAGGCGGTGAGGACTCTGGATGCTGAGAGCTGGATGCATGCAGACAGCAGCACTTTTCCTGGACAAGCATGAAAAATGTTGCAACTCCGTCACTCTGCACTGTCCTCCACGACGGAGCAGCTGAAAACACCAGCAGCTCGTTGGAAATGTTGTGAAATTCCGGTGGCTGGGGAATGACGGCAGGCCATGAAATCCATGTGTCATGATTGAATAACAGTCCCATGATGCTCAGAGCTGCAAGCCAATCAGTTCAAACACCTGAGATCCTGACGATTAGTAGCAGTACAGCGACCACGATGAGACGTTTAACCGGCTCATCCTGAGATTTGATGCCATGGTAACGTGCAGCTTTCAGCACATCCTCGTGACTTCATGCCAAACCTGGAACGTTACTGCTGTCCTTCATTCCAACATCAACTGCTCATGTTTTTGTTAATTTGATAGATGACGTCCAAACTGAGCCAAGCGGCTCGGGTTACGTAGAAGTAAACACTGCTGGTTTCCTCTGCTGCTCTCATATGAGATAACAACAACCTACTGACAGAAGGACGTGTTGGAAAATGGTGCAACTGTGATAAAACATGCAATGTTCGTATTTTAAGCATTTAATTACACAGTGTTAGTTTTCACCAGGTAGGAGTGAGAGGTGAAGATGATGACTGGACAGCCACACGGACAGATATTCTTATAATCAGACTTAAATATTTGATATTTCAGTTTGATGTGTGATTTATAGAATTTATAGAAAATGTTTGTTCAGTTAATCAGATCAAGACCTCTGTGGGTCTCAGGGTTCGGGTTTTGGACCTCAGTGGGTCTCAGGGTTCAGGTTTTGGACCTGTGTGGGTCTCAGGGTTCAGGTTTTGGACCTCAGTGGGTCTCAGGGTTCAGGTTTTGGACCTGTGTGGGTCTCAGGGTTCAGGTTATGGACCTGTGTGGGTCTCAGGGTTCAGGTTTTGGACCTCAGTGGGTCTCAGGGTTCAGGTTTTGGACCTGTGTGGGTCTCAGGGTTCAGGTTATGGACCTGTGTGGGTCTCAGGGTTCAGGTTTTGGACCTCAGTGGGTCTCAGGGTTCAGGTTTTGGACCTCAGTGGGTCTCAGGGTTCAGGTTTTGGACCTGTGTGGGTCTCAGGGTTCAGGTTTTGGACCTCAGTGGGTCTCAGGGTTCAGGTTTTGGACCTGTGTGGGTCTCAGGGTTCAGGTTATGGACCTGTGTGGGTCTCAGGGTTCAGGTTTTGGACCTCAGTGGGTCTCAGGGTTCAGGTTTTGGACCTGTGTGGGTCTCAGGGTTCAGGTTATGGACCTGTGTGGGTCTCAGGGTTCAGGTTTTGGACCTCAGTGGGTCTCAGGGTTCAGGTTTTGGACCTGTGTGGGTCTCAGGGTTCAGGTTTTGGACCTGTGTGGGTCTCAGGGTTCAGGTTATGGACCTGTGTGGGTCTCAGGGTTCAGGTTTTGGACCTCAGTGGGTCTCAGGGTTCAGGTTTTGGACCTGTGTGGGTCTCAGGGTTCAGGTTATGGACCTGTGTGGGTCTCAGGGTTCAGGTTTTGGACCTCAGTGGGTCTCAGGGTTCAGGTTTTGGACCTGTGTGGGTCTCAGGGTTCAGGTTATGGACCTGTGTGGGTCTCAGGGTTCAGGTTTTGGACCTCAGTGGGTCTCAGGGTTCGGGTTTTGGACCTCAGTGGGTCTCAGGGTTCAGGTTTTGGACCTGTGTGGGTCTCAGGGTTCAGGTTATGGACCTGTGTGGGTCTCAGGGTTCAGGTTTTGGACCTCAGTGGGTCTCAGGGTTCAGGTTTTGGACCTCAGTGGGTCTCAGGGTTCAGGTTTTGGACCTCAGTGGGTCTCAGGGTTTGGGTTTTAGGTCTGACACTGTGTTTAACTTTTAGAACTTTGTGTTTTGCAGACAAGCGTTCATCTAGAAAAATTGCTTCAAAATGAGCCAAATGAGCCATTTAAATAATTTCTGTCCTATCTGATTCTAGATGGAGGTCTCCTGCCGTCCCACAGAACCTGAACCACCATTTGGCAGCACTTTTCTATCTGATGGAGCAACAAGCAGAGGATGACAGTCAAAAAGAGAATGTTCTTCCACGTTTCCCCATTAAGCTGATTGGCCGTCCTGCTGTTCGGTTATGACGGGATGAGCTGGAGCTGGGGACTGAACAAACCGGTTCCATCAGGTTTATGACTGCGTAAAGTCGCTTCCAGTAAAGATTAACAGTGTCCACTCTGAACTCATCACTTTCTGGGTTGATGGACTAGTTTTCTGTGAACCCGCTTTGGAGCAGTTTTATTCAGAGTAAACAACGCTAGTATTTACTTCCTCCTCTTCCTCATCTTCCTCATTGGAAAAGCAGTCGTCGGGTCCTGTCAAAGCTCATATGGTCCATTGTCATATGTTAGCTTCATCCCTTTATTAGGTTCTAAATTAAGCAAATGATATAAAGCAATTTTTTAATTATTTAGGGGAAATTATAATCATAATTATAAAGTTCTCATTAACCCTTAAACCTCCATCAGGTCTCCCCAAGGTCCATCTCCACCACCCGGAGCGGTGGTGTGTGGCTCTGTGGGGTAAATGTGATGGATAGCTATGGAAGTTTTCCAGCATTTCTACTGTTGTGGAAATTTCATATTATTCCCTTTATTATATTGTGTCTACTGATCACTCTCAGGGTAAACAGATTGTTTAAGTTCTTGGTAATTGAGTTTAATACTGAGTAGCCTGTTGCTATCGTAAATGTGGATGCATTCTTTAGAACAGTTCGCTCTGACCTGTGTGACTTATCTGATACCAGCCAGACGCCTCAGGATGACCCAGCAGGGCATCCTGTCTTAATGTCACTGGGGTTGTTTATGTGCTCAATAAATTTCAAAAGCTCATTAGGTTTGCTGAAGTGTCTAATCCTGTGTGAGGAACAGACAATCTCTTTGTTTGTATTTTATGATGTGTTGTGACGTGATCATTCTGCTTAAAAGATGCTGCATGTGTGTTTCTTATCAGATTCTCTTCAGATCTCTGTGCTGTCAGACCTCTGAACAGTGTCTCGGATTGCAATTCTATTCTTTATATTTTAATCCTGTGTTCAATAAACTTGTAATCATTTTTCACTTCAGAACCAGACTCCTCATCCTTCACAGAGTAACTTTTTGCCTCAACACCACCCCGTCCAGGAGGTTTACTATCCAGCCACGAAATGTAGTTTTATTCAGAGACTCTATCTGGTAAATCCCAAAAAAGGTTCTGAAAAGAAGAAAAATAATGCTCCTCTATGGCTGGAATAAAGCCAAGAAGACGTTTCTGATGCGCGGTGAGCTGGAGTTGGTTTAGTGAGGATAGCAGGTAAATAGTAGCAAGAATAACTGGAAATGAGGAAAAAGTGGAAACATGGAAATAGTTTCTGTTGTGTGTTTGTTTCAATAACAATATTTTTTCTCCTGAAAGCCAAGACTTGAGAGAACGATGAGATGAGAAAAGGTTTGGTCACTGTTGATCTGTGTGTTATTTCTACAAAGTTCTGTTAGTAATAAATTCTGCTTTCTTCTTCTGGTCGACCTTTATGCTGCTAAATCTATTCATACATTCATTTTACATCATTTTACCTCCCAATCTGACCGCTGCTACACACTGGTTTATACTGGGATTAAAAGCTGCTACAGACTGGTTTATACTGGGATTAAAAGCTGCTACACACTGGTTTATACTGGGATTAAAAGCTGCTACACACTGGTTTATACTGGGATTAAAAGCTGCTACAGACTGGTTTATACTGGGATTAAAAGCTGCTACACACTGGTTTATACTGGGATTAAAAGCTGCTACAGACTGGTTTATACTGGGATTAAAAGCTGCTACAGACTGGTTTATACTGGGATTAAAAGCTGCTACACACTGGTTTATACTGGGATTAAAAGCTGCTACACACTGGTTTATACTGGGATTAAAAGCTGTTACATACTGGTTTATACTGGGATTAAAAGCTGCTACATACTGGTTTATACTGGGATTAAAAGCTGCTACACACTGGTTTATACTGGGATTAAAAGCTGCTACACACTGGTTTATACTGGGATTAAAAGCTGCTACAGACTGGTTTATACTGGGATTAAAAGCTGCTACACACTGGTTTATACTGGGATTAAAAGCTGCTACAGACTGGTTTATACTGGGATTAAAAACTGCTACAGACTGGTTTATACTGGGATTAAAAGCTGCCACAGACTGGTTTATACTGGGATTAAAAGCTGTTACAGACTGGTTTATACTGGGATTAAAAGCTGCTACAGACTGGTTTATACTGGGATTAAAAGCTGTTACAGACTGGTTTATACTGGGATTAAAAGCTGCCACAGACTGGTTTATACTGGGATTAAAAGCTGCTACAGACTGGTTTATACTGGGATTAAAAGCTGCTACAGACTGGTTTATACTGGGATTAAAAGCTGCTACAGACTGGTTTATACTGGGATTAAAAGCTGCTACACACTGGTTTATACTGGGATTAAAAGCTGCTACAGACTGGTTTATACTGGGATTAAAAGCTGTTACAGACTGGTTTATACTGGTATTAAAAGCTTCAGCTAATGCTAACCCTTCAACTAAGGCGGTGAGTCACCACCAAGCGGCAACCTCCAGCGATAAAATGTGAAGCCTATGCGGAAGTGTAAAAAGTTCACTAGTGGCTCCAAAACAGAGCAAATCTCCATAGACTCCCATGTTAAAAAGACCAACTTCACAGCAGAAACAAACATGTTTAAAGCCTGGTACAAAAATCCATTTTAGGATTAATAGGTCAAGTTTAACTTCATGACAACTGTGAGGGGGTTGGATTTTTTTCTACCTCATCCGTTTGGATGTTATTTAATCTTGAAATTCAGCATAATTAGGGGTGTGTCCTTTTGATTGACATGTATCCAATATCCGCGGCAAGAAGGGAGAGTGTAACACAACCACGGTTTTTAACCGGCTAACAGCGCACCTTAGCTTTAGCCCACCTACCTCCGTTAGCTGGTTAGCTACCGTTAGCTCTGGGTTAGCTCGGTTAGCTCTTAGCTACAGGCAGCTCGGAGTTTGATGGTTGTCAATCATCCACCCTCACCTTCACAGTACCCCTCTCAGCTCCAACTCTTTGCCTATTTTTGGATTTTCCAGGACTAACGACACACGTGACGCTACCAAGATGGTGACAATGGGAATGCCCGACAAGTTTTACTTTTGCTCTTCAGAACCCTATGGGTGACGCTCCACCCATCTTTTATATACATTGTTTGGTCACCACACACAAAATCATACATATTCAATCCATGGATGGATGGATGGATGGGTGGATGGGTGGATGGATGGATGGATGGATGGATAGATGGGTGGATGGATGGATGGATGGATGAATCAATTTGGATGGATGGGTGGGTGGATGGATGGATGGATGGATGGATGGATGGATGGATGGATGGATGGATGGATGGATGGAGGGATGAATGAATGGATGGATGGATGAATGGATGAATCAATTTGGATGGATGGGTGGACGGATGGATGGATGGATGGATGAATGGATGGATGGGAGGGTGGGTGGATGGATGGATGGATGGATGGATGGATGGATGGATGGATGGATGGATGAGTGGATGGATGGATGGATGGATGGATGGATGGATGAATGGATGGATGTGTGGGTGGATGGATGAGTGGATGGATGGATGGATGGATGGATGGATGGATGCATCTGATCAGGGCCTCTTGGCTCTTTCAACCATGGAAAAGGAGCCGCCTGCTAAGCAGTTTTGAGTTATTTGATCATATTTGTTGTTTTATGGCCAAAAGGTTCCAGAAATCTGAAGTTTTACTGAGGTAAACATGCTCGGGTGTTTGCCACTGGAGACAGAAAAAGAGAAAGATTCCCATATCCAGCTGTCTTTCTCTTAAAGTGCTTCTTCTGTTTGCCAAATGGATTCGTCTGATACCCAGTGACACATGTTGGGCTGTTTCTCATTTGTTTAAAAATCCTCTGAGTGAGTGCACATGTCACCGGGCTGACAGGCCTGATTTCTTTCTGTGTTCTCATGCTTTAAGAGCATCTCATACTGGCACTCTGCGTGGAGCTGGAAGGATCATGACGGCATCATCAGCAGCACAATCATCAGATCTCCGGAGAAGCAGCGAAACCTAAGAATCTGCAGGAAAAACGCAGCTGACTTTAATTTGCTGGTGTGTAACGGTGAGCTGGAGGCTGCTGCAGCTCCACGGGGTGGATGTTATTAGATATTTAGAGCCGGGCCGGTTAATAGGCCCCTCTACATCCATGAGTTACTGACGGGCGGCTTGGCCACTTCTTTCCGTTTATAGTTTCCATCTAATCGGTTGGTGACTGTCCAAACAAGACCAGTCAGATAATATCCAAAAAGAGTTCCATGCTGGCTCAGGTTCAGTCCCAGACCTGGTCCTGTTCAGTCCTGAGACGAGGTGGTGGAGTTCAGCTCGTATGGACACAGAACATCTGGCTGGTGATGTGATACCTGCATGGAGGTGGACCAATCACTCAACCAATCACAGCCGGAGTTTCCAGCATCCTGGAGTCACTGGGGAAAGCTTCCTCATTAGAAATAAACCGGTTACTTAACGTTGATGTGAATTATTTCACCGCAGCAGCAACTCGCCGCGGATCAATACGTAGCCCCGTTTCAGTAGGAGATCCGAGACCAGGAGGTCCTGCTGGAACCGTTTTATTTTGTCTGCATACTTTCTATGTATTTTATCAGTTTTACCTACAATAAAAATACATTTATAAGATAAAATGTTTTGCTAATTTATTCTATAAAAATAGAAGTTTAGCGTTTTCTTCTCTCTGAGGCCGGCTGTCGCAAATGAGTTTTTATGAAACTGATTAATTTTATCTGTTTGCTTTTACTCAGTCTGATTGATTTATTTCCATATTACTTATTTATCTTTATTTTTCATTTAATATTTAATTGCATTATTTCCCTGTATTTACTTTTAGTTTAGTTTTTATTTAGATTAAATGTTGAATGATTTATTTGTCTATGAGTGGGTGTGTATTGGAGGACTCTCTACTGTTTATTAATGCTTATTAAAAAGCCCATCCTCACCCGTGCACGGGGTAGAACCCAACCTTTTCCACTGGTGGACATGTCACGGTAAAGGGACAGAATGTTGCTTAAAGATGCTCAAGTCTTCATAAACTGTGTCGATGGTCCAAACACAGCAATAAATATTCATTTCTTCTGCATAAAAATGATGAAATGCATTTACATTCTGTCCCAAATAATGAAACTGTAAACAGTGTGGACCCAGACCAGAATCCTGTGGGACGCCACTGGAAACAGCTAATGGCTTATTTCTGACTTACATATTATATTATGGCCTGTAGTTATTGTTTTTTAAAGAATTTTTTCTCATGCCAGGCCAAATAACCAGCAAACCACTGCCTCTAAACTGTGGACTGTTGATGAGATCTAATGTCATTTTCTTCTAAGTGGATCGTTGAGCTCAGAGCAGAGAGCTGAGAGGTCTGCAGCTGTTGTCCAACGTGCTTCCATGTTTCTGCTAAAGAGTTCTGTTGTGTAAAGACATTAAAATATGACTCTGGCTCGGCTGTAAAAGGAAGACAGGCTGTCTGGACCCGCTCACCTGTCAGAGTCGAGACTTTTCCACCATGAAAATTTAAACAGGAAAAAGTCCAGCTAGCCGGGACGGGAGAAACTACATAAAAATACTGATGACACCAGATTGGTTTTGCTTTTAATTTCTAACATGTCCAAGAGTTTCATCATCACCAAACCCTCATCGCCCCGATATTCATTATGCAGAAAATAATTCATGTTTTGTGTTTTTAAAACAAATAATTCAGATAATCAAACTGGAATCTAAAGAGTGAAAATCCTGAAAATGTTTGGCAGTTTTGAGCTGGTTAGAATTTGCTTCAGTGATTTATGAGAATAAAGCAGAGAAATATTGATCTCTTGTGATTTTATAGCGGTTTCTGTGTGTGTAGGTCTTTTGCCATGCAGGTCACGGGGTGGTGGTGGGTTTGAAGGTTGAGACAGTTTCAGCCTCGTTTCTGGGTTTTATTGGTCAGACACTGAAGAAGAAAAAGGTTTTGTGATCGGCAGCGGTGTGAGTGCTTCAGGAAACACAGCAAAGTGTTGGTGTGCTTTCTGGATCATTTCCCTCTCAGCCAGTTTGTTAACCGTCTTCCAGGCATCACTCCGGGACACATCCACCCCTCCCGGCCCCCGTCTCTCCCAGGATCTGCTCCTCGGGGAAGGTTTGGGATGAGAGGAAGCTGAAATAACAAGCCGGCTTTGACTCCTGAGGGTGGTTGGGGTTATTTCTGCTGCAGCAGCCTTGACACCAGAGGCAGAGGAGCAGGTGGAAAAACTTACAGAGTCCATGACTTTCAGATCCCAGGAGGAAGTGACACGACATCCCACGGAGGGACGAGGGGGGCGGGGGGATGGGAGGCTTCGGTGTTTGTCTATGTTCTCTGTGAGACATGTCTCCTGTGGTCCACTCGGTCACCGTCCACTCTGTCTTTGATGATGTTCAAACATAATGGACTGAAACAGATAAAACCCAACAGTTCACTCGGTTTCTGCATGAAGGAGCTGAACAACAGAAAGCATGAGGTCCTTCACCTGACATCACTTCCTGCTCAATAGGAAGTGGAGGTCAACCAGGAAGAAACTTCTAGTCAACTCAAACCCACGACCTGTCCTCTTGATCCTGTTCCCTCTGACATCCTGCAGAGCATTTTACCTACAATCAAACCTGCAATAACCCATATTATCACCTCCTCTCCTAAATCTGGTGTCTTTCCTTCTGCCTTCAAACAAGCTCGGGTTCCGCTGCTGAAGAAACCCACACTCAACCCAGCCCAGGTTGGAAACTACCGGCCGGTCTCACTGCTTCCATTCATGTCTAAATGGTTTCTCATGGTTTCTCCTACCACTGCTATGCAGATGACACTCAGTTTTTCCTTTCTTTCCCACCTGATGACACAACCGTCTCAATGTGAATATCAGCATGTTGCTGATATCTCCACATGGATGAAGGATCGCCACCTTCAGCTAAATCTGTCCAAGACCGAGCTTATTGTCTTTCCGGCCAATCCTTCCTTATCACCACAGATTAGTGTGCAGCTTGACTCCATCACGCTTGTGCCTACGTCTTCTACCAGGAATCTTGGTGTCATGGTAGACAACCAGCTGACCTTTAAGGACCATGTTGCCTCGGTTGCTCGATCTTGCCGATTTGCTCTCTACAACATCAGGAGGATCAGACCCCACCTGACTGAACACACGACCCAGCTCCTGGTCCAGGCTCTGGTCATTTCACGCATTGACTACTGCAACTCCTTACTGGCTGGCCTGCCTGCATGCTCAGTTAAACCTCTGCAGATGATCCAGAACGCAGCAGCACGTCTGGTCTTCAACCAGCCCAAAAGAGCTCATGTCACTCCGCTGCTAATCGCTCTCCACTGGTTTCCAGTTGCAGCACGAATCAAATTCAAAGTTCTGCTTCTGGCTTACAAAACAATAACCCAAATGGCTCCGGTCTACCTCCACTCCTTAATCCAGAGCTACACTCCCTCTCCACAGTTACGCTCTGCCAGTGAAAGACGCCTAGTGCTCCCACCACAAGGTGGCGCCACATCAGTAGCTAGACTCTTCTCCTCTGTTGTTACCCGGTGGTGGAACGATCTACCAAACTCCGTCCGATCCGCAGAGTCCTTATCCACCTTTAACAGCAAGCTAAAGACTCAGTTGTTTAAGGAACATTTCCACACTTAGCTTAACTCTTCTACTCAGAATGAGTTAGAAAGATTTGTCCAGCTCTTTGGTTCAACCAGGTACTGAAGAAGCTGAGTGCAGTTATGCCCAAGATGATATTGTCTAATGAATTTGTGATCTTGTATTTAAACTAAATGACTTACAAAAAATCTCTAAAAAAAAAAAAAAAAAAAAATTATATACACTTATTATTATAATAAGTATAATTATAATTATATAGCACTACATGACAGCACATGGGTCCAACTGGACTCCCAGCAGTCTGACCCTAACCCTATCACTTAATGATGACGTCCATCTTGTTTGAATTCTTGCTTGTGTTGTTCTTCCTCTCAAATGTAAGTCACTTTGGATAAAAGCGTCTGCTAAATGACTATAGAATAGAATAGAATAAAATGTAGAATAGAATAGAATAGAACTGGAAGTGGGGGTCAACCAGGAAGTGGAGGTCAAACAGGAAGTGGAGATCATCCAGGAAGTAGAGGTTAACCAGGAAGTGGAGGTCAAACAAGAAGTGGGGGTCAACCAGGAAGTGGAGGTCAAACAGGAAGTGGAGGTCATCCAGGAAGTAGAGGTTAACCAGGAAGTGGAGGTCAAACAGGAAGTGGAGGTTAACCAGGAAGTGGAGGTCAAACAGGAAGTGGAGGTAAAGCAGGAAGTGGAGGTTAACCAGGAAGTGGAGGTCAGACAGGAAGTGGAGGTCATCCAGGAAGTGGAGGTAAAGCAGGAAGTGGAGGTCAAACAGGAAGTGGAGGTCATCCAGGAAGTAGAGGTCAAACAGAAAGTGGAGGTTAACCAGGAAGTGGTGGTCAACCAGGAAGTGGAGGTTAACCAGGAAGTAGTGGTCAACCAGGAAGTGGAGGTCAACCAGGAAGTGTTCCCTCCCTACAAACCACCCCTTCACTACCGAGTGTCCCTCCCAATGAAGTCTCACACTGCTGTGGAGGGAACTTTGATTGGAGGGGAGGGTATAAATCAGATGGGCAGGAATGGGATGCCCTCTTCCCTCCACCAGAGAGGGAAAGCACTCATCGCCATGGCAACCAAATACGCCCCAAATGTCGTTTTTAGTGAAACGGCCTTTGTATAACTGGAAAGCTGCACTACCTGCCGGATTTTTTCCGGTCCCTGAAACATCATAAATTAGCAACCGAAGCAACATTACACTTCACATACTTGTGACTCCACAACCCCATCACCATCTGTCATTTCCAATCAAACAAATGAATGAACGCTGCTTATTGTGCTCACATAGCTCAGAGTAGGATTTGCTGGTTTTGTTTCATCTTCGTTTTGCGATTTTCTATCAGTGTGATGAACATGCTGGACACATGCGGAACGTTTGAAGGCTTTCATCTATTTCAACGTCGCACCAGCTGTGAAATTTATTGAGTGTGCAGCGTTGCAGACTTGCTATTTGAGAGCTGACCCGTCCACTCGCCCTCTGTTCTGTCCTCACAAAATGTGGAGCTTGCCGGATGCTTAACTTGTTAGACAGACAGTTAACAGTCCATGGAGTAACTTCAAGGCTTTTATTCCATGAGATTCTCTTTTTGTAAAACTGAAATGAACACAGAATTACATTAATGTTTCATCACACGCATTATCTAAACAACAGTTACTGGTTAGTCAACCGTTCTATGCAAAACAACATAACACATGAAAGAAACCTCACAATTGTATCCCGCGTGTGAACGTCAGCATAATGCTAACCGCAAATGCTAACTTGCATTAAATTCAATGGGAAACAATCTGCTTGGCCTGTTAGCGTGCTAACGCCCGCTACCATGCTAACGCTAATTCACGTAGAAATCAATTCCACATTTGCACACAAGTCCGCAAACACGTTATCAATTATGGAAGGTTTTCATAAATGGTAAATGGACTTGTACTTATACATCGCTTTTCCAGTCAGTTTGACCACTCAAAGCGCTTTACACTACTTATCACATTCACCCATTCACACACACATTCACACCCCGATAGGCACATCGGGAGGCAATGTGGGGTTAAGTGTCTTGCCCAAGGACACTTTGGCATGTAGTCAGTGGAAGCCTGGAATCGATCCACCTACCTTCTGGTCGAAAGACGACTGCTCTTACTCCTAAGCAAAAGAAGAAGATCTAAGGATTTATGATAAACAGAGGAGCGTGTCTTGTGAAGGTTCAGTTGGGATCAGAAAGATCTGAGTCAGACCATGTTAGAGCTGCAGAGATCCCCTGGTTAAAGGTTTGGACGTCAGCTGGTTCTGGTCCTTCTCTGTTAGCTAACCGGATGTTGGAGATAAATTAGAGTTTGTGTTTTATCTTCTTCCACCAGGATGTTTTGCAATCTTTCTGATGAGTCAATCTTTTAGACGGTGACCTCAGACTGGACTCACAAATCAGCTCAGCGGTCCAGGCTAGTTTCATTCAAGCTAAGACTGTTGTCTAAAGTTGAACTATTTTTCTCTTAGCATCATCTCCACATTTTAGTCCATACTTAGACTACTGCAACGTGCTTTACACTGGGCTCAGTCAGACCTTCTCCATCGACTGCAGCTCAACTTTTAACCAGCACTAAAAAACGAGAGCACGTTGTTCCGTCTTATTTGTCTTTAAGTGCCTCCACAGTCTCTGTCAGACCTCCTTCATCCATACCCACCGTCACCTTCCTCAGGTCAGCAGGCCTCTCAATTTTAACCGTCCCCTCAACCAGGAGCAAACTTAGAGGTGACTGAGCACCTTCTGTAGCCGGACCCAGACCGTGGACCCGGTTCCCTCCACGTATCCAGGGGTAGCCGGAGCCAGACCGTGGACCCGGCTCCCTCCACGTGTCCTCGATTAATACATTTTTTTTTTCTCTTTGGATTTTAACAGTAGGTGAGGTGTTGGTTTTTGTGGTTTTCTTCACATATTTATTTGAACTGTTTCATTAGCTGATTGTATTTTTTTTATACTTTTTACTGTTTTCATTGCTTTTATTTTGATGTGAACCACTTTGGTCAACTGTACTGTTTTTAAAGTGCTCGTTATATAAAGTGGAGTTTACAATTTAATCTGTTCAGCAAATGACTCAGATCTTTATAAACTGTAATACTGACACTTTCACAGCATCATTACAGTATCACACACACAGCGAACTACTCACAATAAATCATAATAAACAATGTACACAGCCTTCAACAGAAATCATCATTAGCTTCCTATCCTTCAGTTTCATCTTTTATCTTTTGTTTGAATTTTCCTGTTGACTGTCATGTTTATATTCTCACTACAGCTGATCCAGATCTGAACTCTTGTTTTACACATATATGTGCAATAGATGATGTTTTTTAAATATATATTTTATGGCTTTTATTTGATGACTTTATGGTTATTTTGTCATATATATTTTATTCTTATTCATTTTAACTGGGCTCCCTCTGTTTTCTGATGGTGTTTTTCTATGTTTATGGTTCATTCTGCGCTGCTTCTCTGGACTCCTGTTTAAAAGATAAAAAGAAGCTTAAACAAATAGAATAAATAAACAATGAACTGACCACTTATAATAACATAACTCATTTCAAAAGATAAAATGAACTAATTAGAAAAAAATACATGAAATTTAAAAAAGTCCAGAGATTTTTGGCTGATGACTCTGTGAAAGCAGAGCTTTTCATTAGAAGTGGATATGAAGCAAGGTTCAGGAGGAGAGACGTTTCCTCAGCGAGCTCGGTGCCTGGACGGTCCAGCAGCTGAACATGAAGGCATGTGACCCCGCCGGTGGACCAGCAGCTTACTGATGCAACTGAGGAAAACAAAAGAGCTCTAAATACAAATAAACGTCTCCACCATCTGCAGACAGACAGAGGAGACGCGCAGGGAAGCCAACTGCTGCCGCCAGAGCCGCCATCTGAGCGGGAACATGTGACCACAGAGTAAATAAAGCACACGGCATGAGGCGGGGACGCAGCGCAGGGTTCGGACCCATCAGGTGGACGGATGCTCTGGCCTCCACAGTGGAGATGTGGCCCATCAGAGGGGTGAACGTCCACAGCTGTGTTTGTTCCTAAGGGCCACATGGGGAGGCTCCAGTAACCAACATGTCCCCCGAGACGGCTGTTATCTGGAAAACAAACACAGCAGAGGATAGTGCACTCCTTCTTTCTTCCTAAATCCGCATTTCATTGTCATTAGAGTAAAAAATTTAACCCTTCAACCCAAAATAATGACACAATCGCCTACTCGAAAAAAATTATGTATTTTCAACTGTAGATTGAAATTTGAACTAAAGCGCCCAAAACTCAACAGTTTTTAGGTCAAACATTAATGTTTAAAATCATTTAGTTGCTGAATGTCATCAATGACATCTGTTAGCATGGCGTTAGCATGTGATTTTAGCATGTGTCAGCATGGTGTTAGCATGATTTTAGCATGTGTTAGCATGGCGTTAGCATGATTTTAGCATGTGTTAGCATGGTGTTAGCCTGATTTTAGCATGTGTCAGCATGGCGTTAGCATGATTTTAGCATGTGTTAGCATGGTGTTAGCCTGATTTTAGCACGTGTTAGCATGGCGTTAGCATGATTTTAGCATGTGTTAGCATGGTGTTAGCATGATTTTAGCATGTGTTAGCATGGTTTTAGCATTAATCTAGCCACCAGTTATCTTCAGATTTAGACCACAGGTGTTTTCTATACATAAGCAATATAATATATAACAAGTCAGGTTTATGGTAGAAAATGTTTTGACCACCATATGAATATACTGTAACTTAGCTCGTTTCCAGAATTATTAAGTCTCTAACCCATATGCCAAAACAGAATTAACAGTGCTCTTAATTTAACATTACAGGAATTAAACACAAAACACAATGCATACATACATTACAACACAGCTAATTCCATAGATCTTACTACTACTACAACTCAATATACAGTGGTTCAGTTAGCATAAAACACTGTTAGCTTCATGCTAATTACGTCAACTCGGCACGTGGTCAATTGCTGATACAGAACTTACTTTATCACCCTTGGCAGGTTTAACATTCATTCAACCCACTTGCAAACATATATTGTTATTATGAGGGGAGACCTAACAAGGGGGAGAATTGGTGAATAACACACGGACACAAGCTTTCCTTGGCTCCTGCGTGTATTAACCGAAGGAAGGAAGCGGTGTGCCTCGTTACACAGCTCAACAGTCCCACACTCCCCCTGCTGGTGCTCCCTGGTTACTGTATTAATTGCACTGGTTTTAACTCAAACAACTACAATCTTACAAATCAAACCCCTTGCACTTAAAATGTGACCTAAATATTTAACTCTATGTTTTATTTTTTTTAAACAATTCAGTCCTTCACAAAAACATGGCATCTTAAACAGAGCTGCAATTTAAACATATATGGTCCCAGTCTGGAACTCATGTTCCTCCACAACACCACAGCGACCTGCTGCTGCAGTCTGAGTCTAGCTCTAGGATTTCCTGACCAGTAAAACTAGGAGGGACATCCTGACATAACTGCAGACAGAGAGTAATGTTCACCATTTTAACTTCCCTCCTCTCTGCTGCAGATCCATCCTCCTTAAATGCGTCTCACCACGCAGCTGATGGAAGGATGAACCTCATTCTGGACTCAGATATTTTCTACATTTACATTATTTCTGCAATTCCTTACTGGCTTTAAGCTGTTAGCGAACGCTATGCTAGGCTGGGATAACCACAGCAATGTTATTGCTAACATAAACAGACAGGAAGTAACTTAAGCTAAGTTAGCAGAGCTTTAGCAATGCAACGTAAATGAAAAGCATGACCAACGGTATGAAGCACGGATGAATCACAACACATGGGAAACAGATTTAAACAGAAACTGGAGACATGCTGAGTCATTCTTAATTTAACAACATTGTTTTAAACGTACCTGTTGTCAAGAATTCAAACAAGATGGACGTCATCATTAAGTGATAGGGTTAGGGTCAGACTGCTGGGAGTCCAGTTGGACCCAGGTGCTGTGATGTAGTGCTAGAGGCAGTGTATATAATTTATTTATTTATTTATTTTTTAGAGATTTTTGTAAGTCATTTAGTTTAAATACAAGATCACAAATTCATCAAACAACATCATCTTGGACATAAGTGCAGCAGCTTCTTCAGTACCTGGTTGAGCCAAAGAGCTGGACAAATCTTTCTAACTCATTCTGAGTAGAAGAGTTAAGCTAAGTGTGGAAATGTTCCTTAAACAACTGAGTCTTTAGCTTGCTTTTAAAGGTGGATAAGGACTCTGCGGATCGGACAGAGTTTGGTAGATCGTTCCACCACCGGGGAACAACAGAGGAGAAGAGTCTAGCTACTGATGTGGTGCCACCTTGTGGTGGGAGCACTAGGCGTCTTTCACTGGCAGAGCGTAACTGTGGAGAGGGAGTGTAGCTCTGGATTAAGGAGTGGAGGTAGACCGGAGCCGTTTGGGTTATTGTTTTGTAAGCCAGAAGCAGAACTTTGAATTTGATTCGTGCTGCAACTGGAAACCAGTGGAGAGCGATTAGCAGCGGAGTGACATGAGCTCTTTTGGGCTGGTTGAAGACCAGACGTGCTGCTGCGTTCTGGATCATCTGCATAGGTTTAACTGAGCATGCAGGCAGGCCAGCCAGTAAGGAGTTGCAGTAGTCAATGCATGAAATGACCAGAGCCTGGACCAGGAGCTGGGTCGTGTGTTCAGTCAGGTGGGGTCTGATCCTCCTGATGTTGTAGAGAGCAAATCGGCAAGATCGAGCAACCGAGGCAACATGGTCCTTAAAGGTCAGCTGGTTGTCTACCATGACACCAAGATTCCTGGTAGAAGACGTAGGCACAAGCGTGATGGAGTCAAGCTGCACACTAATCTGTGGTGAAAGACAATAAGCTCGGTCTTGGACAGATTTAGCTGAAGGTGGCGATCCTTCATCCATGTGGAGATATCAGCAACATGCTGATATTCACATTGAGACGGTTGTGTCATCAGGTGGGAAAGAAAGGAAAAACTGAGTGTCATCTGCATAGCAGTGGTAGGAGAAACCATGAGAAACCATTTAGACATGAATGGAAGCAGTGAGACTGGCCGGTAGTTTCCAACCTGGGCTGGGTTGAGTGTGGGTTTCTTCAGCAGCGGAACCCGAGCTTGTTTGAAGGCAGAAGGAAAGACACCGGATTTAGGAGAGGAGGTGATAATATGGGTTATTGCAGGTTTGATTGTAGGTAAAATGCTCTGCAGGATGTCAGAGGGAACAGGATCAAGAGGACAGGTCGTGGGTTTGAGTTGACTAGAAGTTTCTTCCTGGTTGACCTCCACTTCCTATTGAGCAGGAAGTGATGTCAGGTGAAAGACCTCATGCTTTCTGTTGTTCAGCTCCTTCATGCAGAAACCGAGTGAACTGTTGGGAATAGGAAACCTCTGCTAACAGGGATAGCTCTGCTAACAGGGGTAGCTCTGCTAACAAGAGGAAAGCTCCGCTAACAGGAGGAAAGCTCTGCTAACAGGGATAGCTCTGCTAACAGGAGGAAAGCTCTGCTAACAGGAGGAAAGCTCTGCTAACAGGGATAGCTCTGCTAACAGGAGGAAAGCTCTGCTAACAGGAGGAAAGCTCTGCTAACAGGGATAGCTCTGCTAACAGGAGGAAAGCTCTGCTAACAGGAGGAAAGCTCTGCTAACAGGAGGAAAGCTCTGCTAACAAGAGGAAAGCTCTGCTAACAGGAGGAAAGCTCTGCTAACAAGAGGAAAGCTCTGCTAACAGGAGGAAAGCTTTGCTAACAAGAGGAAAGTTCTGCGAACAAGAGGAAAGTTCTGCGAACAAGAGGATAGCTCTGCTAACAAGAGGAAAGTTCTGCTAACAAGAGGAAAGCTCTGCTAACAGGAGGAAAGCTTTGCTAACAGGAGGAAAGCTCTGCTAACAAGAGGAAAGTTCTGCTAACAGGAGGAAAGCTCTGCTAACAGGAGGAAAGCTCTGCTGACAAGAGGAAAGCTCTGCTAACAAGAGGAAAGATTTGCTAACAGGGATAGCTCTGCTAACAGAAGGAAAGCTCTGCTAACAGGAGGAAAGCTTTGCTAACAGGAGGAAAGCTCTGCTAACAAGAGGAAAGCTCTGCTAACAGGAGGAAAGCTTTGCTAACAGGAGGAAAGCTTTGCTAACAGGAGGAAAGCTCCGCTAACAAGAGGAAAGCTCTGCTAACAAGAGGAAAGCTCTGCTAACAAGAGGAAAGCTCTGCTAACAAGAGGAAAGCTCTGCTAACAGGAGGAAAGCTCTGCTAACAAGAGGAAAGCTCTGCTAACAGGAGGAAAGCTTTGCTAACAGGAGGAAAGCTCTGCTAACAGGAGGAAAGCTTTGCTAACAGGAGGAAAGCTCCGCTAACAAGAGGAAAGCTCTGCTAACAAGAGGAAAGCTCTGCTAACAAGAGGAAAGCTCTGCTAACAAGAGGAAAGCTCTGCTAACAGGAGGAAAGCTCTGCTAACAAGAGGAAAGCTCTGCTAAGAGGATGAAAGCTCTGCTAACAAGAGGAAAGTTCTGCTAACAAGAGGAAAGTTCTGCTAACAAGAGGAAAGCTCTGCTAACAAGAGGAAAGTTCTGCTAACAAGAGGAAAGCTCTGCTAACAAGAGGAAAGCTCTGCTAACAGGAGGAAAGCTCTGCTAACAAGAGGAAAGTTCTGCTAACAAGAGGAAAGTTCTGCTAACAAGAGGAAAGCTCTGCTAACAAGAGGAAAGCTCTGCTAACAAGAGGAAAGCTTTGCTAACAGGAGGAAAGCTCCGCTAACAAGAGGAAAGCTCTGCTAACAAGAGGAAAGCTCTGCTAACAAGAGGAAAGCTCTGCTAACAAGAGGAAAGCTCTGCTAACAGGAGGAAAGCTCTGCTAACAAGAGGAAAGCTCTGCTAAGAGGATGAAAGCTCTGCTAACAAGAGGAAAGCTCTGCTAACAGGAGGAAAGCTTTGCTAACAGGAGGAAAGCTCCGCTAACAAGAGGAAAGCTCTGCTAACAAGAGGAAAGCTCTGCTAACAAGAGGAAAGCTCTGCTAACAAGAGGAAAGCTCTGCTAACAGGAGGAAAGCTCTGCTAACAAGAGGAAAGCTCTGCTAACAGGAGGAAAGCTTTGCTAACAGGAGGAAAGCTCTGCTAACAGGAGGAAAGCTTTGCTAACAGGAGGAAAGCTCCGCTAACAAGAGGAAAGCTCTGCTAACAAGAGGAAAGCTCTGCTAACAAGAGGAAAGCTCTGCTAACAAGAGGAAAGCTCTGCTAACAGGAGGAAAGCTCTGCTAACAAGAGGAAAGCTCTGCTAAGAGGATGAAAGCTCTGCTAACAAGAGGAAAGTTCTGCTAACAAGAGGAAAGTTCTGCTAACAAGAGGAAAGCTCTGCTAACAAGAGGAAAGCTCTGCTAACAGGTGGAAAGCTCTGCTAACAAGAGGAAAGCTCTGCTAACAAGAGGAAAGCTCTGCTAACAAGAGGAAAGTTCTGCTAACAAGAGGAAAGTTCTGCTAACAAGAGGAAAGCTCTGCTAACAGGAGGAAAGCTCTGCTAACAGGTGGAAAGCTCTGCTAACAGGAGGAAAGCTCTGCTAACAGGTGGAAAGCTCTGCTAACAGGAGGAAAGCTCTGCTAACAAGAGGAAAGCTCTGCTAACAGGTGGAAAGCTCTGCTAACAAGAGGAAAGCTCTGCTAACAAGAGGAAAGCTCTGCTAACAAGAGGAAAGCTCTGCTAACAAGAGGAAAGCTCTGCTAACAGGTGGAAAGCTCTGCTAACAAGAGGAAAGCTCTGCTAACAAAAGGAAAGCTCTGCTAACAAGAGGAAAGCTCTGCTAACAAGAGGAAAGTTCTGCTAACAAGAGGAAAGCTCTGCTAACAGGAGGAAAGCTCTGCTAACAAGAGGAAAGCTCTGCTAACAAGAGGAAAGCTCTGCTAACAAGAGGAAAGCTCTGCTAACAAGAGGAAAGCTCTGCTAACAGGTGGAAAGCTCTGCTAACAAGAGGAAAGCTCTGCTAACAAAAGGAAAGCTCTGCTAACAAGAGGAAAGCTCTGCTAACAAGAGGAAAGTTCTGCTAACAAGAGGAAAGTTCTGCTAACAAGAGGAAAGCTCTGCTAACAGGAGGAAAGCTCTGCTAACAAGAGGAAAGTTCTGCTAACAGGTGGAAAGCTCTGCTAACAAGAGGAAAGCTCTGCTAACAAGAGGAAAGCTCTGCTAACAAGAGGAAAGCTCTGCTAACAAGAGGAAAGCTCTGCTAACAGGTGGAAAGCTCTGCTAACAAGAGGAAAGCTCTGCTAACAAAAGGAAAGCTCTGCTAACAAGAGGAAAGCTCTGCTAACAAGAGGAAAGTTCTGCTAACAAGAGGAAAGTTCTGCTAACAAGAGGAAAGCTCTGCTAACAGGAGGAAAGCTCTGCTAACAAGAGGAAAGCTCTGCTAACAGGAGGAAAGCTCTGCTAACAGGAGGAAAGCTCTGCTAACAAGAGGAAAGCTCTGCTAACAAGAGGAAAGTTCTGCTAACAGGTGGAAAGCTCTGCTAACAAGAGGAAAGCTCTGCTAACAGGTGGAAAGCTCTGCTAACAAGAGGAAAGCTCTGCTAACAAGAGGAAAGTTCTGCTAACAAGAGGAAAGCTCTGCTAACAGGTGGAAAGCTCTGCTAACAAGAGGAAAGCTCTGCTAACAGGTGGAAAGCTCTGCTAACAAGAGGAAAGCTCTGCTAACAAGAGGAAAGCTCTGCTAACAAGAGGAAAGCTCTGCTAACAAGAGGAAAGTTCTGCTAACAAGAGGAAAGTTCTGCTAATAGGAGGAAAGCTCTGCTAACAAGGAAAGCTCTGTTAATGGTAAAGGATGTGTGAAGAGTGCATGAATGACTGAAGGAGGAAAACCAGAAACTAGTCTTCCAGCTGCTGTGGTGTGGTGTAGCAGGGAAACTGCAGTATCATCCGTATGACATCTAACACAAGCATAATAACTCTCCCACATTCAGTCCTTTAAACCACATTATAATTTTAAAGTGAACAGCAGGGGGCAACACATAAACACCCCCTTCATGGCCATGTCCACAACTAAGTACAATCTCCCTCTGGACAGTCAGGAAAATATGAAGTGACATCTTTTAAAAGCTACCCTGTTGGAAGGATTTCATAGAAATAAGAATGCTGCAGATCCCAGAGGAGATAGGGTCTGCTTTCTGCAGAGTGCTGGTGGGGGGCAGCTGCTAGTAATTGAGACCAAAGAGGGTTCTGCATCAGGAATGTCCCCAGAGTCTCAAGAAAAAAAGAAAATACCCTTAAAAGCTCCAGATCATCAGCCAAGGTTCAGTTTTTCTTCATCAGCATGTGTTTGTTTTAGAGGAGATGAAAGTGGTGTGATGGGGGGTAGGTGGTCATGATGCATGAAAACAGTGGTAACTATCTTCATTATCTTCACTATCTTCATTATACAGATTTCAATAGATTTAATAAATGCATAAATTATCTCATTAAGTATATTTTTCCTGGAACATCAATTTCATGATGTGAGCCACAGTGTCTAAGTGTTTAAAACAGATAAGAAAGATGTGCCTTATGTTACCATGGTAAATCCAACTTGACAAAAAATGTTAGCAACTCAGTGGTATTCAGATGGAAATTTGAGCTCTCAGACATATTGTGATTAAAGGGGCCCTATTATGCTGTTTGGACTTTTCTGAGCTTTTTACAGTGTTCTAGGGTTGAATACACTAGGGAGGGACTTTCAACCAGTTTTCCAGAGCTGAATAATGGCAGCCACCGACTCAGCGGTACCGATGCAGGCAGAGGCTGTTTTCTACTGTTGTAAGTATGAAGTTATTTGATCATAATTCTAATATAAACTGCAGCAGGCTTCTTATCTCTTCTATCCCTGATGACAGTTATGGATCTGATCATTTGTTGGAGGCTGCAGTAGAGTTAGCAACGTAAATATTAGCAGTTTTATAGCCGATTTCGCAGATGTAGATGGGCTTTAAGTGTTAAAAATGATTAATGCTATAGGTTCCGTATGTTTATTCATGATTGTTGAACCTCCAGATTAAGCACTGCGGGGTCTCTGGCGTAAACGAAATGGTCTTTGATCTGAAAACTGATTAGGAAACACCGCTGGTTAGAGAACCGGCCCGTTTCCATGGTAACGCTGACTAAGCCGTAGCTGATTGTACATCACTTTAGATAAGCGTCTGCAAAGTACCCATAAAGTACATAATAATATTTGCTTTTATATAACCTGCCATTGTGTGTTCACTGTAGGTCACTGTGGCATCAAACCACCGAGCCAGCAGTGGCACCACCTGCAGGCTAGGACACTGCTGTGGAGAAGAGGAGGTGGAGAGAAATGATTTAATAAAAAGTTTAAATAAAATGTTTTCTGCATCCCTGTTTTAGCATCTTCATTACTGCGTTTCATATTTTAAATGATGGTTTCTAGTAAAATCGGTTTCCTGTTGCAGACGTGAACGTATCAGTGTAAACACCAATAAAACATGTGTATAATGTAAAGTACTTTAATTCAGTGAAGATATCTTTGCTTATTTAAAAGCTTTTAGTGTTTTAAATTACACTTTATACTAACAGGTATGGGGGAGACATGCAAAGACACATGAAAGTGTGCTGATGGTTTCTATTGTTATCTACTGAGATAGATTAATACAGTGGAGGCCACGGTTCTTTGTTTCACTAATGAGGCCTTTTAAAAGGCGTTTAATAGCATAAAAGTATGATGACATGTAAACACGTATGTTAACATGATTTTGGAAGAAAAAAAAAGTATATTAACGGAGTGGCGCTGCTAAGCTGGTACGTTCCTACCGGTAAGTTCAAAACGTTAGTGCTCAATCGATCAGGACTTACCCACAATAGTGTCACTACAGAAGGTAGTGCTTAGTGTGAACTACGCACTACCTTCCAGTGCACTCATGTAAGTGCGCGGTTTGAGACACACTCTATGTTCCAACAAATCACTGTCCAAGGAGAAATGACTTCTCAGAAGACCCTCCCACTTCAGAGGTTTCAACCAGAAGCGCATACAAAAAGTCAGGAAACGTAAAAGCAAAGATGGCAGCGACAGCAGAACTCTGATCATCCAGGATGAAACAGGAAACTGATCACATATTTACTGCCACACAAAGCCCAGACAAAGACTTTACACAGATGAGCTAAGAGTATGATACAGGTACTAAGTTTTACTTTTCAAATTATTTGTCTTTGTTCACTTTTTTTCTCTTAAATTCTTCCTTTTAGTTGATATTCTATGCGTCTTAATCTTTTTGGCACAAATCTAATCCCGTAGCTTACTTCCTAATACTACTTTAATTTCTCAGTTTCTGCCAGAAAGCTACCGTTTACCATCAGTCCTCCATCTTTCCCCATGAAAGTTGTCATCGCAGACACATTTATAAGGTCTTTCTGTTAAGGCCAAGCTTCTCCAGAACGAGGAGAGTTCAGGGACATCAGGATTTCTTACTAATCTGATGATAGAAGTACCTTTATCTAAGACTACATCAGCTTGTTTAGTGAGATGTTCTAAGAGATAAAACTGGTCAAATCCGACTCCAGCAGCTTTTATTTTCTCCCTTTTGAAGCGGTTTGTCTCGCTGCTCATGTGTTGATGGCTGGACTGGAGGATATCCTGTCCTTGTGTACAGGTGGGAGACCTCAGCGGAGACCCCGACATCCTGAGTCTGTTACCATGGGAACAAAATTCAGAGGTAACAGATTAGGTCACTATAATTTGTCTGTCAAGTACACATTTAACCTCCGAGCACCAGCAGAGATGTTTGCAAGCTTCCAGGAGAAGGAAAGGTGAAAGAACAGGCGTCCACGTGGCCTGAGCTCAGACTGGTGAAAGCTGGTGTCTTCCAGCTCAGACTTACAGGAGGACTGTAGTAATCCACTGCCCAACCAAATTCTGATCGGCTAAGTCAAGTTCATTAACATGGGAACCAAACATTATCTTTATTATTTATTGTTATTTGTGTTCACTTTTATTGTTTTTATTACTTTAAATCATCTGTTTTTATCTTCTTTTTTTGCTTAGGTTGATTTTATGAGCTTGAAAAAGTTGTGTATATGCAAGTTCACAAGAGTGGATCATAAATCTGTGTTTCCCAAATTAAAGACAGAAGGTGACGATCCGCAGCCGACAGTCCGCCAGACTCGGTGCGATCCCCCCCTCAGTGATGGTAAAGATCTGGTCCACTGATCCACCACCTAGACCAGACTGGTCCTCTTGAATCTGAGGTTCAACAATCAGAGACTTTTCTCCAGCATCCTGGAGTAAACATTCCCTGGAGGCTGAGAAGTGTGGTTCCCATGACAACAGCTATCTCCTTCCTCCAAGACATCAGAGATCAATACGTGCTGATGGGTTTGTCCCCTGAACTTCATTTTTTTCATTTCCAGACTTTTCTCAGATATGTCTGCAGACCTGGAATGTGTGCTAGTATGGGACAAAGTGTTTTATTTTTCTAAGGGGTCATAAAATGCTCCCTAATTGAAAAAATATGTCACAGCAGTTGTGGGTACCCCTGGTCCGTAACGATGATGTTGTTCTAGCTAATTATGATAAAATACCGCAAATGGCTGACAGCCACTGCCGCTAAAAGCAAAACAATTTTCAGCATCAGACATAAATGTTTTCCTTTGGTTATTAACAATGGGAATTACTGCTTGGCAGCCTCTGCGACTGCAATCAGCTTCTCTAATTGTGGAGTATTTTATTGGCCGTTGAGCTGGCGGTGCAACCGTTAGGCCGAGCGGAGCTTTTCTTAGCACACGGATCCCGTCATTAGTTGACATTAACAGCGTAAACGACACTTTGACTGATGCTTGTAATTTGGATGCTTTTCTTTCGAGCAGAAAGCTTTGCTTCTGCTCTTGGGATGGATTCCAAGTGAGAGACAGGCTACATCAATGACATCTTGTTTTCTTTTCATCTGCATCCTTCCCACATGGATGAAATAGGGAAAACCTGTCAAACACTAGTGTGGAAAGCTGGACCTGAAGTTCTGCTGAGTTACTGCCAGAGCCACATGAAAACGGTGGATTACAACAAACCGGTTTTTGTCTCCCAAACCTTCTGGACTGGAAACATCTCAGAGATACGCGCTTAAAACAGAAAAAGTGCAGCTGCTGATTTATCATGTTTTCTGATGGGCAGAGATCCTGCTGCCTTCTCTCCCAACTCTCACATGAAACAGTAAAACACTGACCAGAAGCTGCCTCCCTCCATCCTACCTGCTGACTTATGTCCATCTTAAACTGATGGGATGTTATTATCTCCACTCCCACAGAGTTGAATTTGACTAAAATATTCCAAACTGCTTCAGGCTCAATGAGACGGTAAATAAATTGTTCAAATGGTGGAGATGATCTGAGCTTTGTGACATGGTGTATTATCCTGAGGTCATAAAGGGATGGACATGGTCAGCAACAATACTCAGGTAGGCTGTGCTGGTTAAACCAGGCCACGTTGGTACTAAGGGGCCCAAAGTGGGACAAGAAAACCTCCCCCCACCATTACACCAGCAGCAGCCTGAAGCGTTGATCCAAGGCAGGATGGATCCATGTTTTCATGATGTTTCCAGCAGATTCTGAGCCGAGCATCTGAATGTGGAGCTGAAATAGAGACTCATCAGACCAGCAACGTTTCTCCTTCTTCTATTGTCCAGTGTTGGTGAGTGTGTGTGAATTGTAGCCTCAGTTTCCTGTTCTTAGCTGGCAGGAGGACCCGGTGTGTCTTCTGCTGCATCCTGGTCCAGACAACTGCTGCTCTGGATGTTTTCTCTTCTTCAGACCATCTCTGGAAACCCTGGAGATGGTTGTGGATGAAAATCCTAGTAATTACTCAGACCAGCAACCAGGCCAAACCTCCAACACTGGAGGAAAGGGTTAGCTTAGATAGCTGGAGGAGAAGACGATCTGAACATGAATCTGAGCAGGACGTTCATGTCCTATCATGTCTTCCACCAGTCGTAACGTAAAGTTCGGGATTACGTTAACGTACGGTCGAGGTACATGTTCAGCAATCCGTCTTCATGCATGCTGGTCTGAGCTCATTTCCAAATGACTGGGAGTGGATCAGAATCTTCTGATTGGTGCATTTTTATTCCGACCAGGTTTTAATCTGAACACGTGTCCATGTACACTTTCGGTGGCGTGATTATGTCTGCATGCCTATACAATGTGACTAACGTCTAACTAACATTTAAAGTTCATTATTAAAAAACATTATTACAGTTTTAACCATAAAATTCCTGCAGACCCCCAAAAATAATATGTTGAGATGTATGTTTAAATGAGTTCCCGGCCAGCTTTGATCCGACTCCACATTCCCACTCAGATTCTTTCTTAGTTTTGTGGAGCGACGATAACATCGGAAGCGTGAGCGCTCGCTGCATCTGCTCCTCTGGTTTCATAATTGTTTTCTGCAGAGCCTCATGATTGATGAGCAGCTTCCCTCCATCTGTGTTTGCAGAGGGGGGGCGGCCATGTTGCTAAGTGAAGAAATTGTTAGAAAAACACTCATCTGACCGGTGTGACCTCACATGTGCAGCTAAACAGCGTAATGTTCAGCGAGGTTGCCAGATCTGAGCTGGATAACATTGCTGCTCACATTGTTCACATTTCTTGGCTGAATTAGGAAGAAGTGAATAAATGTGGCAGATGTAAGCAGTTCTGCTTGTCAGATGTGTGAGACCAGCAGTGTAATGTTTGTCTTCACCCGAACCTTTGCAGCTCACCGTCACCTCGACCAGGAGGTCATCACAAGACCATGAAATACCTCCAGAGACTTGCTGAGAGCAAACAAGCAGACGCTGGATCTCTGGATGTTTAACACGACCTGGTTATTCACCTGCAGCTCATCAGTAAGAGACACACCTGCATGCAGGCAGAAACTGACCTATATTTGGTTTTATTGACCCGTTAACATCTAACTTATCATATGTGACGCATACAACTTCTGAAAACTATTTAATCTTTTTTTTTAACTTGTCCTGTCCATCTTCATGACAACAGAATGATGGTCTGGCTGCTGTGTTGCTGTGCCAGGTGGAGCTTTATGCATATAAGGTTGGAGTAAAGTGAAGAGAGAAAGAGTGAAAAGACGGAAAAAAGATCCGCCAAATAGACTAAACTAATAGCATCAGCTGTTCAATGTAAACATGAAAAACCAGACTAGCACCTGCTACATTCCTTCCTTCCTGGAAGGAAACAAAGCTGACAATCATCAGGCGCACCTAGAACAATACATGCTGGAAAAACCATAAACATTACTGTTGGTGGTTAAACCCACAGGACGACACAGGGACTTTACCAGCAGGTTAGTGGATGTGGGGCAAAATATCAGGCATGAATAGTGATCGTATTTATCTAGGCGTCTTTTAAATTATGAGCCCTCATGGACACTGAGGTCCTCTGGTACCGGCCTTTTAGTTGTTTCTAAAGTCAGGACTAAAACCTACAGCGAGGCCTCTTCCCATTATTACCCTCGTCTCTGGACCGGCCTGCCAGAGACCCTCAGGGGTGCAGAGACTGTTGATTTTTTATTTTTTTTTAAATGAAGCTTGAGACTTTTTTAGTTTAGCTTTTAACTGAATTGTTATTGTAGTTATTTATTTGTGCTTTATTTTTATATTTATTTTTCATTTATGTAGTTTTTTTAAAATCAATTTATTCGTGTTTTAGTCTCTTTATTTTGTCAAAAGTCAGTACATTTTCTTAAATGTATCTTTTAAACTTATTTTTAGATTCATGTGATCTTTGTTTTAAGTTTTAACATTTTTAACACAAGTGTTTTTTTCATGGGGACCCACCATGCGGGGGGCTCAGTCTGCAGGGTGGCTGTTGCATCCCTGTCTGGATGGCTGGAGGTCCTGCACTGCAGCCTTATGGCTGGGGTGGGGAATCTGGTTTACCATGATCGGGGCAGTTCTTGTGATGCCGCTTATTGTGGTCATGGGTGGGAGTTCTAGGTGTGGATGGATCCCCAAAATATTGTTTCCTCACAGCAGCGTTATGCCAGATGCTTATTTTATTAGGATTCTTACATTTGATTAAGAGACAAAAACAGGGGGTTAAAGGTCTTGTTTGGGTAGAAGAGAGGGAGGGGGAATGGGGGAAATTGGGAAGGTGATACGTTGTTGTGTGAAGACTTGTTTTATTCTGTTATGCATATATTGATTTTATCATTTAAAGCACTTTGTGTTGCTTTTAGGCATGAAAGCCACTTTATAAATAAAATTAGATTTGATCAGTGATCGTGCAAATGAAACCGAGTCCCAACGACTCAGTTGGCCGTTTTGTGTGCAGCGCCATCTTGTGGTGCAACCATTACTGCAGTGGCGAGTCCTGATGACCATCATGGACATGTGGACTGAGGTTCTAATGAGCGATCATGTATGTCAAAGGTGTCAAAAAACCTGTATAAAATAAATGGGTCATATTCAAGAAATTGACAAGAAGCTGTCTGATCCATTTGACTGGAATCGGGTGTTGGAGAAGGGAAACAACAAAAACCTGCAGGATAGTGGTCATCGAGCGCCTGAGTTTGATACCCCTGGTGTACGTGATCTGTTTGCATTGCTGACCGAATGATTTTTATTTTCTGGTTACGTTGCCCTGATGAGAGAAAATAGTGTAACTTTGCACAGCATCTCCCAGATTAGCCGTTAACTTCAGATGTTTTTCTCTAAAGGCCCATGCTCTACAGTACAGATACAAAGCATTTCATCCATCTTCTGCATCACTTATGTACATAATTTGGTCTGTTTTCAGCAGCGTTGAGTAGCAGCTGATCTGCAACTAGCAAAACCAACAAAGACGTGATGCTTTTAATATCCTGTCAGACCTCCTCCGTCTACTGCGCTGCCTCTTTCTGAGGATGAACATCATCATAATCCTCCATGTCCTCCATGTCCTCCGTTGTCCTCCATGTTTGTTATCAGCTGAAACTGATGTCAGAGGTGAACTCTGAACCCTGCCCCTGGTGGATGTACTGGGTAACAAACATGACAGCGTGTAAAGGACAAACGGAAGTATGATGCGATATTTACATACCTTTTTATGTAGGTAAAGGGAGCAGAAATGGGCCTTTAGCCTGTTAGCATTAACTAGCGTAACTAGCATTAGCCATTGTTCCATGTTAAACTGGACGCCAACATGGAGACGCAGAATTTAATGTCTGACTGACAACTGTAGACCTAAATGTCCTGTGTTGTTGTTGTTGGTAATAAACTCACAACTTTGCAAACACGATGAGCTAAACATGGAGAAGCAGCATTTAGCTGTTATGCTGCAAACAAGTGGAACAAACTGCCAGTGGAGATTAAACTTTCACCAAATGTAGACATTTTTAAATCCAGGTTAAAACATTTCTTTTCTCATGCGCCTATGCATGAAATCTGCATGTTAACTTTTTTTTTTTAAACTTATCTTGCTTTTAATCATTTTAATGTAATTTATTATTTTATTGTGATTATGTGTTGATGCCTTTTACTATTTCTAAATATCTGTAATGCCTTTGTTTTATGTAAAGCACTTTGAATTGTCCTGTACATGAAATGGGCTATACAAATAAACTGCCTTGCCTTGCCTTGCCTTGGTACTCTGGAGTCAATACTTCTCATGTCAAAATACCACATTCAATGCATTTAAATATCATGATACCACTGTCTTAATCCAAAACATGACATTTGTCCTTCTCAGAGTTTTAGACAATAAGGTCACATGAAACCCAAATTGTATATTTCTCTGTGCCACATGATTTGTGAACAAATAAATACAGTAAATAAAACATGAATGCCAATTTAACAAGCAACAACATACAATAAAACTCATAATTTAGTCATCTACATAAATCAGTTAATAACTATTTGCTCCATTCCATAATAATTAAAAACTAATATAAGAAAACATCAAATGTACTCAATGATAAAAATAAAGAAACTATTTATTATAAAAATACAGTAAAATGTAATAAATGAGTGAAATAAATGGAAGGTTAAAGTGTGTCAGCCTGTAGTCAGAGAGACGGTTAGTGTGTTGGGAGTGGTAGCAGGTTGTAATCCAGCTGCAGGGCTGAACTTCCATCCAACCTTCTCTGCTGTAATTAGCTGTTATCTTCCTCTCCGCCTGTGTGCAGATTTGGGATTGATTCCTGTTAAATTAGGAGTGGAGGTGATCAGTCTTCGACAGACCTCTGACCCACATCGACTGGGTAAATAAGCAGAATAGTCCATCAAGCTCTTTAAGGCTTTAAACCAAAGCAGAATGACCCCAGAGTTTCTGCTCCCTGCTTTTCATCGGTTACTTATCACGTCCATGCTGTTGAGCAAACGGCTGCGATTAACTAACTGAGAATGTTGATTTTGTCCAACACAAGACTCCACCCGACCTCCTGAGGAAAGAAAAAGAACCCAGTACTGCTGGATTGTTGGGGATTTTTCCCAGAAAGGCGTTGGTGTCATCCCTGTTGGTGGCCTCATCCTGACATGGGGTTAGTTTGGTCTTCCAGCACGTCTTTATGCTGTAAATCAGACTTTGTACGATTTGGGTCCAGTTAAACTCTGATTCATGTAGATGCTACCCTAACAGCACTCCACCCTGAGCCGCCACCTTACCGTGGTGGTGTTTGCATGTCCTGACGATCCTAGGAGCTATGTTTTCGAGGGCCTTATGCCCCTGGTAGGGTCACCCATGGCAAACAGGTGTAAAGGGGAGGGAACAGATGAAGTGCAGCTCAAAGCACCCCTATGACAGAAAAAACAAACAAAAAAACAAACAAACTATGGACCCAGGTTTCCCTTTCCTTGACATGGGTCACCAGGGCCCTCCTCTGGAGCCAGGCCTGGAGGTGGGGCATGGAGGCAAGCGCTTGGTGGCTGGGCCTTTGCCCATGGGGTCTGGTCAGACTCAGCCTGAAAGGGTGACATGGGTCCCTCCTTCCTGTTGGCCCACCACCTGCAGGAGGAACCATAGGGGTTGGGTGCATAGTGAGCTGGGCAGCAGCTAAAGGCGGGGACCCTGGGGGTCTGGTCCTTGGCTGCAGAAGCTAGCTCTAGTGACGTGGAACATCACCTCTCTGGCGGGGAAGGAGCCTGAGCTGGTGCACGAGGTTAAACGGTTCCGGCTAGATATAGTTGGACTCACCTCGACGCACGGCTTGGGCTCTGGAACCACTGTCCTTGAGAGGAGCTGGACCCTCTTCCATTCTGGAGTTGCTTCCAGTGAGAGGCGCAGAGCAGGTGTGGGCATCCTCATTGACCCCCAACTTGGAGCCTGTGCGTTGGGGTTTACCCCGGTGGACAAAAGGGTAGCCTCCCTCCGCCTACAGGTGGGGGGACGGGTCCTGACTGTTGTCTGTGCTTAAGCACCAAACAGCAGTTCAGAGTACCCACCCTTTTTGAAGTCCTTAGAAGGGGTGTTGGAGAGCACTCCTTTCAGGGACTCCCTCTGCTGGAGGACTTCAATGTTCACATGGGCAATGACAGCGAGACCTCGAGGGGTGTGATTGGGAGGAACGGCCCCCTGATCTGAATCTGAGTGGTGTTTTGTTGTTGGACTTCTGTGCTCATCGTGGATTGTCTTTAACAAACACCTTGTTCAGGCATTAGAGTGTCCACATGTGCACTTGGCATCAGGACACTCTAGGCCGCAGTTTGATGATCAACTTTGTAGTCATGTCGTCGGACTTGTGGCCGCATGCTCTGGACACTTGGGTGAAGAGAGGGGCGTATCTGTCAACTGATCACCACCTGGTGGTGAGTTGGCTCAGATGGTGGAGGAGGATGCCGGTCAGGCCTGGCAGACCCAAGCGTGTTGTGAGGGTCTGCTGGGAACGTCTGGCAGAGTCCCCTGTCAGAAAGAGTTTCATCTTCCATCTACGGCAGAGCTTCAACCATGTCCCGGGTGAGGCGGGGGACATTGAGTCCGAATGGGCTATGTTCCGTGTGTCACGGATCAGCAAACTGGACCACAAATAAAGTTGGAACTGAGGAATAGGTGAAAACAGTGTTTATTGAGGTGATGAGAATTTCTCCGGGGAAATCAGGTCTGGTTTTTGCAGACAGCTTAGCCTGCAGGTAGGAGAGCTCAGATGAGAATCCAGCCAGAACAAACAGGAATGTGCGAGAGATATTGCTCACGTACCAGCGGAGGGGATGGAAACCAGCAGGATGGTTTTCAGAGACCGTGATGTCGTGATAGTAGCTCCGCCGGGGCTGTGGGAACTGCAGAACCAGAAAGACAATTAGTTTCTTCTGATAGTTACATAAGTGGACAATCCAGGCTGAATAAGGTCTCCAGGAATCCTCCTGAGTTTTCCGATGGCCAGGGGCAAGATCCGTAATCTGAAATCCAAATCCCGAGGGCAGTCCAAGGGTCAGAGTACCGACAGAATGAATCACAGGCAGAGTCAACAGACAGGGGGCAGGCAGAATCGGGTTTTCCAGGTCGAAACACAGGTCAAGGATCAGAGACAGAGTGGCAGGGTTTACCAGACAGGGAGCAGGCTGAGTCGGGATATCCAGGTCCGAAAACGGGTCACAGGTCAGAGATCAGGTTGGCAAGCAGGAGATAAAAGCTGGAAGCGTACAAGGAAAAACCAAGACGATCTGGCAGAGAAGAGTTGTCACAGATTGGTATATAAGGAGCCCAGACCAGGTGGAGCGCATCAGCAATCAGCAGAGTTGGAGGGAGAATGCATTCAGGGATGGCTGGGAAAACTCAGCGCCGACCACGCACTGTGACACCGTGCCTCTATTGTTGAGGCGGCCAGCCGCAGCTGTGGCTGTAAGGTCATCGGTGCCTGTTGTGGCGGTAACCCCCAAACTCGTTGGTGGACACCGACAGTAAGGGATGCCGTCAAGCTGACGAAGGAGTCCTATCGGGCCTTTTTGGCCTGTGGGACTCCAGAGGCAGCTGATGGGTATCAACAGGCTAAACGGGTCGCTAAGGTAAAAACTCGGGTATGGGAGGAGTTTGGAGAGGCCATGGAGAATGACTTCCGGACAGCTTTGAGGAGATTCTGGTCCACCATCCGGCTGCTCAGGAGGGGAAAGCAGTGCTCCGTCAACATTGTGTACAGTGGGGATGGAGACTGCTGACCTCAGGAAGCAGAGTCTGGGGACCCTGGCGTTGGCTCTCCAATCTCTGGGGCTGAGGTCGCTAAGGTGGTTAAAAAGCTCCTCGGTAGCAAGGCCCCGGGGGTGGATGAAGTCCGCCTGGAGTTTCTTAAGGCTCTGGATGCTGTAGGGCTGTCTTGGCTGACACGCCTCTGCAGCATTATGTGGACATCGGGGACAGTTCCCCTGGACTGGCAGACTGGGGTGGCGGTCCCCCTTTTTGAAGAGGGGGACCGGAGGGTGTGCTCCAACTACAGGGGGATCACACTCCTCAGCCTCCCTGGTAAGGTCTATTCAGGGGTGCTGGAGAGGAGGGTCCGTTGGATAGTCGAACCTCGGATTGAGGAGGAGCAGTGTGGTTTTCGTTCCGATCATGGAACAGTGGACCAGTTCTACACCCTCTTCAGGGTCTTGGAGGGGGAATGGGAGTTCGCTCAACCAGTCTATGTGTGCTTTGTGGACTTGGAGAAGATGTTCAACCATGTCCCCCGGGTACTCCTGTGGGAGGTACTCTGGGAGTATGGCGTGCCGGACTCGCTTGTACAAGCTGTCCGGTCCCTGTACGACTGGTGCCAGAGCTTAGTCCGCATCGCTGGCAGTAAATCAGAATAATTTCCAGTGCGGGTTGGATTCCACCAAGGCTGCCCTTTGTCACCGATTCTGTTCATAACTTTTATGGACAGAATTTCTAGGCGCAGCTGAGGTGTTGAGGGGATCCGGTTCGGTGGCCTCAGGATTGGGTCTCTGCTCTTTGCAGATGATGTGGTTCTGTTGGCTTCATCGGGCCGTGATCTTCAGCTCTCACTGGAGTGATTCGCAGCCGAGTGTGAAGTGGCTGGGATGAGAATCAGCATCTCCAAGTCTGAGACCATGGTCCTCAGCGGGAAAAGGGTGGAGTGCTCTCTCTGGGTCGGCAATAGGGTCCTGCCCCAAGTGGAGGAGTTCACGTATCTCGGGGTCTTGTTCACGAGTGATGGAAGGATGGAGCGGGAGATCGACAGTGGGATCGGTGCAGCGTCTGCAGTGATGCGGACTCTGCATCGGTCTATCGTGGTGAAGAAGGAGCTGAGCCAAAAGACAAAGCTGTTACAGACTGGTTTATACTAGGAGTAAAAGCTTCAGCTGCTATAGACTGGTTTATACCTGTCTTGTGGAGCTTTAAGGGTAAACAGGACAACTTCAATGAGTAAAAACAGGTAACGTAATGAGCTTTGTGAACAGATGGCTACGTGATCTCTGATTTTAAAGGAGATTTGCACGGAAATTGAACTTTTTCAAGTTAAAACATCAAGTTTTTCTTTTGTCTGGGTCCTTTGTTCACAGCAGAACTGCCAACAAGGTCAACTCTCACAAACACGTTTTAAATTTGCTCCTGGGATGTCGTCATCCCAGGAGGCTATTTGAATAAGCCAGCCCCTCTTCCACGCCTGAAGTCATGCTTCACTGCTGATGCAGCTAACACTAATGCTAATGTTAATGCTATGGGACAAGCCTAAAAATGAGCCCTGTGTTTTCTTTTTTTATAAGTGGGTGAAGTGCTCTGCCACGTAAATCTTTGTAAACATTTGGTTGTAAACGTGCTTCTTCCACCTTCTCGGTATCTTCACTCTCAGGCTTGGAGTCTGGTTCAAACATAAATGGCTGTATTCTGTAAGCTGCTGCTCGGTCAGGTTCGCTCGCCATCACTAAGCTGTTGATGTTTTGGAGTTGGACGCAGTGAGCATGCATTGGGCCAGTCCCCCTTCCAACTCTGGCCTCCCTGCAGCCAATCAGCACGCACCTCATTAACATTATTTAAATTAGCCAAGAGCTTGTATGAACTCAAAAGAGACAAAGTTGTGGTATGAGTAAAGGGTCAGAACAAGCTCTATGTTTGTTTGTTTGTTTTATTTTTTGCTTTGAAAAGTATTTAAAGAGACTTGGAGGACAGTGGACACATGGGAAGACCAGGTGATGACACCTTTAAATGATTTAACAGGAAACATGAAGCTGGATTATTTGTGGGAAAGTTAAACTGTGTGGCTGTTACTTCACCCAACACTCTTAATTAAACCAGACAGTTGACCTGCAGAAACACTGATCCTCAGAAATCCACCACAGGCCACAAAACTTTATTTAAACCTGAGCCAAGTCAACAACAGCACTTGCATGACTTGGTAGTTAAAAATTCACTGCACAGAGAATCCGTCAAGCAGCCGAGCTAGGGTGGACATGTTTAAGCCGTGTCATGGTCTCCAGTTGCTGGTTCTCCCCAGGAGAGCAAACATGGCGACAGTGATGGATCACATGTTGAAATTTTAGGGCGAGCAGCGGGTCGAGGTGGCGGCTCGGTGCAGAGATAAGGCTGCACAGCAACGACTTTAACCCGTGTTTACTTATGGGGTTATTAACCCTCAATTACCACACCAGCTTCCTCAGCACAGAATGATGGTGATGAGGGCTGATAATCCCGTCTGGCTGAAGAGGCATCGGTTTCAGTAAGAGTAGTATAAACAACTACTAATAACTAGTAATAATAATACAAATTTAATTAGAAACATCTGCTTATTCATGCAGCTTTCCAGTCAGCCAATCATGTGCAGCGTATGAAACGAAGAGCTTAGTTAATGTTCATATCAAACATCGGACTGTGACATGATGGGGTTGGTTTGCTGCATGGCGGACGAGTTTAATCCCCCCTCCCTCACATTCATCCTTCATCACTTTATTCTCCTCAAATCTCATTTTAGCTGCTTCTTAGAGCCAAACTTCACATCGCTGCTGTCGGGTGCAAACCTCCTATCTCCAAAACTGTCATTTTTCAAAAAATGAAAAAAACTATTTGCTTTTGTAATAACTGGACATAATGTCAACAAACTTGGTATTGTGTTTTACATCATATATCTTTGGTTAAATGTTTGTAAAACAACAGACAGACATAAAGGGTGACCAATAGTACTGATTTATGAAAGAAAACAAAAATCACAAATTTTAGACATAGGAGGTTTTTGCCCGACAGCAACGACATGCAGATGGATCTCCAAACGATGGTGCTGAGCTGGAAACGCTGCTGAAACAACCTGAAAATTCTTCAGCTCGCAAATGCAATACATAACTAAAGTTTTCTACAGGAAAAATGGACTCGTCCACTTCTATAAAACCGGTCCTATCAACATGCACGGTTGAGGATGAGACCAGAACTTTTCCTGTTAGTACCAAGTCATCAGTTTATGGAGCTTTATGAGGTCAGAGGAGAGGAGGAGAAGAGGAGAAGAGGAAGGGAAGAAGAGGAAACGAGGAGAGGTGGAGGCAGGAGAGAAGAAGGAGAGGAGATGAGAAGATAAGAAAGAAAAGAAAAGAAAAGAAAAAGGATCGGTCAGCAGCTAAAGAACCAGATAGTTTTCCACAAAGGAAAGGAAAGAAAAGGAAAGAGGAGAGGAGGGAGACTCATCCTTCTACTCGGTGTGGGATGAATGTTTGCTGGTGGAGCTTCATCCATCACCAGGACTTTAGCAGGTCAGAGTAAAATGCTGGATGAAGTTCAGACGGATCTTTTTATTCTCATGAAGAGAGAAATTACTGCTTCATTAACTGGCCTGTATGACAGTGATAACATGATGACATCTAAAGTATAATTCTGTAGTCATGATAAAAATAACGCACATGCGTGTTCTTACTTTTCACCTCACAGGTGCATTCGTGGAAAAGGTGTAAAGCTTGATAGACCCACAGGTAGCAGCTCGGAGCGAAGGAGGAAGATCCAGCTTCCAGAGTCTGATGCTGCTGACGTTCTGTCATGTGATCATCTCGGACTAGACCTGATAACACAGCCGGGTTTACCAAAACATAAACAGCTAGTCATGTGTAGGTGTAGTCTGATGATGAAGAGGACGATAAAGAGGACAATGTAGATGATGATGAGGAGGACTATGAAGAGGATGATGTAGAGAATGAAGAGGACGATGAAGAGGACGATGTAGAGGATGAAGAGGACGATTTAGAGGGCGATGTAGAGGACGATGAAGAGGACGATGTAGAGGATGAAGAGGACGATGAAGAGGACGATGTAGAGGATGATGAAGAGGGCGATAAAGAGGATGATGAAGAGGACGATATAGAGGATGAAGAGGACGATTTAGAGGACGATGTAGAGGACGATGAAGAGGACGATGTAGAGGATGAAGAGGACGATGTAGAGGACGATGTAGAGGGTGATGAAGAGGGCGATAAAGAGGATGATGAAGAGGACGATGAAGAGGACGATGAAGAGGATGATGAAGAGGATGATGAAGAAGACGATGAAGAGGACGTTGTAGAGGATGAAGAGGACGATGAAGAGGATGAAGCGGACAATGTATAGGATGAAGAGGATGATGAAGAGGACGATGTATAGGATGAAGAGGACGATGAAGAGGACGATGTATAGGATGAAGAGGACGATGAAGAGGACGATGTATAGGATGAAGAGGACGATGAAGAGGACGATGAAGAGGACGATGTAGAGGATGAAAAGGACGATGTAGAGGACGATGTAGAGGGTGAAAAGGACGATGTAGAGGATGAAGAGGACGATGAAGAGGACGATGAAGAGGATGAAGCGGACGATGTATAGGATGAAGAGGATGATGAAGAGGACGATGTATAGGATGAAGAGGACGATGTAGAGGACGATGTATAGGATGAAGAGGACGATGAAGAGGATGATGTAGAGGATGAAAAGGACGATGTAGAGGACAATGAAGAGGACGATGAAAAGGACGATGTATAGGATGAAGAGGACGATGAAGAGGACGATGTAGAGGATGAAAAGGACGATGTAGAGGACAATGAAGAGGACGATGAAAAGGACGATGTATAGGATGAAGAGGACGATGAAGAGGACGATGTAGAGGATGAAAAGGACGATGTAGAGGACAATGAAGAGGACGATGAAAAGGACGATGTATAGGATGAAGAGGACGATGAAGAGGACGATGTAGAGGATGAAAAGGACGATGTAGAGGATAAAGAGGATGATGAAGAGGACGATGTAGAGGATGAAGAGGACGATGAAGAGGATGAAGAGGACAATGTAGACGATGACGACAAGATAAGATGTACTTTATTAATCCCGAAGGAAATTAAGACACCAGTTGCTCATGCCCCATACAAAGCTTACATATATTACAAAATGAATAAGTTAAGAGTTCAACTTCCTAAAAATCACTCCATCAATAAAAAACCAAGCAACATAAAATAAAATCAGCAACATAAAATACAATCATAAAATCACAAGTCCCACTAATGTATTCCAGCCAGGGAGGCTCCATCTCCTCTAATCCTTTGACCGACCCTCAAATGTCCATTACTCCTCTGCCCCCCTCCCTAACCCCGCCCCTCCAGAGAGTTATGCAGCCTAATAGCAGAGGGAACAAAGGACTTCCTCAGTCTGTCCGTGGCACATCGGACTGATATCAACCTGTCGCTAAAAGTACTCCTCCTCTGTGATAGGACAGGGTACAGGGGATGTGTGACATTGTCCATGATGGAGTGAAATTTGGACAGAATGTTTTGTTCTGCCACTGCCTCCACTGAATCCAGCTTCAGTCCCACAGCCAATCCAGCCTTTTTAATCAGCTTATTTAGCCGATTTAGGCTTTTTCTCCTGATACAGCCCCCCCAACAAACCACAGCATAAAAGAGCACGCTGGCAACCATTGACTGATAGAACATGTTCATCAGTGTGCTACAGATGTTGAAAGATGCCAGCCTTCTCAGGAAGTAGAGCCTCGTTTGGCCCTTCTTATAGAGGTAGTCCGAGTTTTGAGACCAGTCCAGGTTATTGTCCAAGATGAGACCCAAGTATGTGTAGGATGTGACTGTCTCTATAGCCACACTCCCGATACAGACAGGTTGCATGGACGGCTTTTGTTTTCGGAAATCCACGACCAGCTCTTTGGTTCTTGAGGTGTTCAGTGTTAGCTGGTTCCTCCCACACCACTCCGTGAAGTCCTCCACCAGTTTCTTGTATTCCCTCTCCTCACTTCCTCTGATGCAGGCAATAATAGCAGTGTCATCTGAGTATTTCTGTAAATGGCATGAATCCGAGTTGTGCCGAAAGCCCGCAGTATATAGGGTGAAGAGAGCAGGGGACAACACAGTCCCCTGTGGGGCTCCCGTGCTACTGATTAGGGTACTAGATACCTTGTCCCCCATCCTAACAAATTGGGGTCTGTTTGTCAGATAGTCTGTAATCCAGGAGACAAGGTACGGTTCCACTTCCATGTTGATAAGCTTTTCTTGCAATAGGGGGGGCTGGATGGTATTAAAGGCGCTGGAAAAATCGAAGAAAAGAATCCTCACAGCACAGCCTACCTCATCCAGGTAGGATAGAGTCCAGTGTAGAAGATAGAAGACAGCATCTTCCACCCCCATCTTCTCCCTATATGCAAACTGAAGTGGATCCTGTGCATGCTGGACCTGCCCCTTTAGTAGTTGCAGTACAATCCTCTCCAGAGATTTCATGACCTGTGACGTTAGGGCCACAGGACGAAAGTCATTCAGTTCTCTGGATTGCCTGTTCTTGGGGACAGGGATTATACATGATGCTTTCCAGAGAGCAGGGATTCTCCCCAGATGCAGACTCACATTAAAGACATGCTGGAGAGGGTTACCTAACTCCTTCGCACATATCCTTAGCAATTTAGGGCACACCCCATCCGGACCAGCTGCCTTCCTCACAGTTAGCCTCTTCAGCACTCCGGTGACCTGTTGTGCAGTAATGTGAGGGAATGTGGGGTCCAAGGAGGAAGATGAGCATTTTAAAGAGGGTGGGCTGGATGTGGGGCGGGGGGAGGGAACCTGTTGGGCATTATTTGGTACGGACGATGTTGGGAAAGAGGGAGAGGGAACGGCAGCAATAGAGTTAAACCTATTAAAGTAAGTATTAAACTCAGTTGCTCTCTCTAAGTCTGTACCACTTACTCCTACCTTCCTTTTTCCGCAGCCAGTAATAACCTTCATTCCCTCCCACACCTCCCTGATGTTGTTCTCCCTCAACTTCCCTTCCACCTTCCTTCTATATCTATAAGAGGATGATGAAGAGGACGATGTAGAGGATGAAGAGGACGATGAAGAGGATGAAGAGAACAATGAAGAGGACAATGTAGACGATGAAGAGGATGATGAAGAAGACGATGAAGAGAACGATGTAGAGGATGAAGAGGACGATGAAGAAGACGATGTAGAGGATGAAGAGGGCGATGAAGAGGATGAAGAAGATGAAGAGAACGATGAAGAGGACGATGTAGACGATGAAGAGGATGATGAAGAGGACGATGTAGAGGATGAAGAGAATGATGAAGAGGACGATGAAGAGGACGATGTAGAGGATGAAGAGAACGATGAAGAGGACGATGTAGAGGATGAAGAGGCTGATGAAGAGGACGATGTAGAGGACGATGTAGAGGACGATGAAGAGGACGATGTAGAGGATGAAGAGGACGATGAAGAGGACGATGTAGACGATGAAGAGGACGCTGAAGAGGACGATGAAGAGGACGATGTAGAGGATGAAGAGAATGATGAAGAGGACGATGTAGACGATGAAGAGGATGATGAAGAGGACGATGAAGAGGACTGTTTAGATACCAGCTGTCGGTGGAACCTTCCGGGCTCCGGTCAGACTCTTTGGTGGTGGATCATCTTGTTGGAGAACAGCTGGTGTAGAAAACAGCTGGTGTAGAAAACAGCTGGTGTAGAAAACAGCTGATGTAGGAAACAGCTGATGTAGAAAACAGCTGATGTAGAAAACAGCTGGTGTAGGAAACAGCTGATGTAGAAAACAGCTGGTGTAGAAAACAGCTGGTGTAGAAAACAGCTGGTGTAGAAAACAGCTGGTGTAGAATCAGCTGATGTAGAAAACAGCTGGTGTAGAAAACAGCTGGTGTAGAAAACAGCTGATGTAGAAAACAGCTGGTGTAGGAAACAGCTGGTGTAGAAAACAGCTGGTGTAGAAAACAGCTGGTGTAGAATCAGCTGATGTAGAAAACAGCTGGTGTAGAAAACAGCTGGTGTAGAAAACAGCTGATGTAGAAAACAGCTGGTGTAGGAAACAGCTGATGTAGAAAACAGCTGGTGTAGAAAACAGCTGACGCTGACCAGGTGGACGTAAACAAAGTTCACCTGGAAACTTTCAGGTGTCTTTATGTTCATTCTGACATCATCCAGAAAGCAGAACGTTTAACTTTGTGTGTGTAGTGTTGAATATAAAACTCTAACAAACTGATGCACACGTTCTACCACATTCATCTGGTTCTATTTTATCTGTACGTGACATTTATGTTGTATAAATAAAGTTATTCATTACTGTTGTAAAGGGTGAATGAAAGGCTGGTTACACCTCCTGCAGCCTGGCTCCACTCTGCTCTTCCTCAGCCTTTCTGGGACTTCAGGAGGTGAACAGTGTTAATCAGGTCTGCAGATGCTGCTGCTGGTCAGGGTTAACCAGGGTTAACCAGGGTTAACCAGACATCGGTTAACGTTCGGGACAAGCAGGTAATCTACCTGAAGTCACCACGAAGCCTTATCACCTGACAGCCTGCCTGAAGCTGAGGTCAAACATGGTTAATCAGGGCTGGAATTACAGGGAGCTCTAAAATGCTCCACTTTCAGGTTATGGTTCTCCACCAGGATCCTGATGTTCATTCTATTCTATTCTATTCTATTCTATTCTATTCTATTCTACAGTCATTTAGCAGACGCTTTTATCCAAAGCGTCTTACATCTGAGAGGAAGAACAACAGAAGATGGACGCCATCATTAAGTGGTAGTCAGACTGCTGGAGTCCAGGTGGACCAGGTGCTGCATGTAATGCTGGAAGCATATAATTTTATTTTTGTAGTTTTCTGAAGTTTTTTTTTAAGTCATTTTGTTTAAATACAAGATTACGATTTCATCAAACATCATCATCTTGGGCATAAGTGCACTCAGCTTCTTCAGTACCTGGTTGAACCAAAGAGCTGGACAAATCTTTCTACCTCATTCTGAGTAGAAGAGTTAAGCTAAGTGTGGAAATGCTCCTTAAACAACTGAGTCTTTAGCTTGCTGTTAAAGGTGGATGTTTTTGCTTTTAAAAGTGGATGTTTTTGCTTTTAAAAGTGGATGTTTTTGCTTTTAAAAGTGGATGTTTTTATTACATGTAAAGATCATCATGTGTCAACGCTGTTTACACATTAAAGTTTCCAAACGTGACTTTACTCCAGCAGCTGCCTTGTTTGTTGTGCTGCAGCCGTAGAAACACTTCATTTCAGATTTTTGTGAACTTTCTATCTCTAAATGAGATTTCTGATTAAACCAGCCTCGTGCTGGAGGAGCTGGAGGGAGCTGAGAGTCCTGGTGAGACTGGTCCAGGTTGGTAAAAAGTCCAGTTCAAAGAGCTGCAGACCAACAATTTTCTTTTCTTAATATTTTATTATTGAATTTCATAAGAAAAAAATCATGCAACAGAATCCACTCTTTCACAGCTACATTCGTACAACACACACACACACACACCCTAAACTAGAAAGTCCACATTAGCACACCACCAATAGCAGAGTTGGCAGGAGGGGCTCCAGCGAAGCATCCTGGTCGGCTCCTGATGATCCGCCTCCATAAAGAAGTGAAGAAAATCCGCAGGACGAGTTCATCTGTCGCTCAGGTCAAACGTCAGGATGACGTTTGCAAGAAGCACCAGCAGGATAAAAACAGCATTACAACATGATCCAGCTTAAAGATTCCAGCTTAAAGAACCAGATCCAGATCTGGACTGTAAATAAAAACTAGTCCATGCAGCAGAGAACAGGTGGATCTTTAACCTGGATCTAAATAAACTGAGTGTTTCAGCTGATCTGAGGCTTTCTGGGAGTTTGTTCCAGACATGTGGAGCATAGAAGCTGAATGCAGCTTCTCCATGTCTGGTTCTGACTCTGGAACTGATAAGAACCTGGATCCAGATGACCTGAGGGTTCTGGTAGGTTCATACTGGGTCAAGAGGTCTCTGATGTATGTTGGTCCTAAACCATTCAGATCTTTGTAGACCAGCAGCAGAACTTTAAAGTCTATCCTCTGACGGACAGGCAGCCAGTGTAAAGACCTCAGAGCTGGACTGATGTGGTCCACTTTCTAGGTCTTTAAAATGAATGTTGTTTTTATTTATCTCATTGATGAGGTAACGAGAACAATATCAACAACAATTGTTATGGTTCCACCACACGGGAAGAATAAGAAGACAAAAACAAAAGGGAAAGAAAGAAAAAGTCTGAGGTTTATGTGTCTGTATTTCCCAGGAAAAGGTTCGTCCATGTTTCCAGAGTTTAGAAATCACTTTTTTGGAGGGTCACTGAGCCAGCTTCCGAAACCTGGAGCAGGTTCGAGTCTTCTGGCCAAAACTGTCCCAAGAAGGAAAGCAGTCCCAAGAGGGTCTGGAAGGTTCTGTGTTTCTACTGCAGACAGGCCGGGTCCCTCTGATAGACCCCAGTAAAACAGAAGCTGACTGACATTCATCACGCTGGAGAAACGCCAGACTCAGGTTAAACTGCATCATGTGTGCTGCTAACGGGCTGCTTTGTGTGTGTGTGTGTATGTGTGTGTGTGTGTGCAACTGTGAGTGAAAGAGACTTTAACAAGTGTCTTTTTTGTTTAGTATGAACACAGTGGAAGTGTTGATCCGTCCCTGGTTATAACCCGGATCCCTTAGATCTGGTTACCGGGAGATGGGGTCCAGTCCTTGGGGGGCCTGCAGAGACTGATCTCCATGGATTATTCTGTTTTCTTCTCAACATGATGTGATGAATTAAGATTTTCACCAGGAATATTTCATCCATCAACATCTCGCTGTGATTTAAATCTTTCCTGTATGATATTATATTGGACTGGTTACCTGTCCTGGGGCACCTGTTATTAAATTAAATTAAATTAAATTAAATTAAATTAAATTAAATTAAATTAAATTAAATTGTATTGTATTGTATTGTATTGTATTAAATTATATTATATTATATTATATTAAATTAAATTAAATTAAATTAAATTAAATTGTATTGTATTGTATTGTATTGTATTAAATTATATTATATTATATTAAATTAAATTAAATTAAATTAAATTAAATTAAATTAAATTAAATTATATTAAAATATAACATGATATATTGATTTCATCAGTGTATCTATAGTGACGTAGGCTCTGATGTGGTGGGCTGAGTCTTAGCTAACGTAGCTAACCAGCTTACTAACCTGCTCAGATAAAGGCTGATTGTGTTTGGTGTCCGACCCACTCCATCATCCAGGTCTGCTCTGATAAGGTTTTACTCAAAGCTACACCCCACCCAGCTGCTTTCACCTTGACTCAGACTTCACCTTCTGTGGAGGGAAGCAGCAAATAGAGACGGAGAGAAAATCAACAGTCAGGAAGTGTTTAGCATTAATCAGCCTGAAGGTGAAGCTCAGTCTGGACGTCTCATCTCACTCCTGGTTAACTCCGGAGCAGCTTGAAGGAGCTGCAGAGAGAAATTATCTTCACATGCAGGACAGATTCATGAGCCAACGTTCACCTGCAGGCTGGAGTTTACCTGGTCTCAGACCTGTTCCAGTCTCAGACCTGGTCTAGTAAAAGCCTGATCCAGTCTCAGACCTGTTCCAGTCTCAGACCTGGTCTAGTAAAAGCCTGATCCAGTCTCAGACCTGTTCCAGTCTCAGACCTGGTCTAGTAAAAGCCTGATCCAGTCTCGGACCTGTTCCAGTCTCAGACCTGGTCTAGTCAAAGCCTGATCCAGTCTCAGACCTGTTCCATTCTCAGACCTGGTCTAGTAAAAGCCTGATCCAGTCTCAGACCTGATCCAGTCTCAGACCTGGTCTAGTCTCAGACCTGGTCCAGTCTCAGACCTGGTCTAGCCTCAGACCTGGTCTAGTCTAAGACCTGGTCCAGACTCACACCTGTTCCAGTCTCACACCTGTTCCAGTCTCAGACCTGGTCCAGTCTCAGACCTGGTCTAGTCTCAGACCTAGTCTAGTCTCAGACCTGCTCTAGTCTCAGACCTGGTCTAGTCCCTGACCTGGTTTAGTCTCAGTCCTGGTCTAGTTTCAGACCTGGTCTAGACCGTGACCTGGTTTAGTCTCAGACCTGTTCCAGTCTTAGACCTGATCTAGTCTCAGACCTGGTCTAGTCAAAACCTGGTCTAGTCTCAGACCTGGTTTAGTCTCAGACCTGGTCTAGCCTCAGACCTGGTCCAGTCTCAAACCTGGTCTAGTCTCAGACCTGATCCAGTCTCAGATCTGGTCTAGTCTCAGACCTGGTCCAGTCTCAGACCTGGTCTAGTCTCAGACCTGGTCTAGTCCGTGACCTGGTTTAGTCTCAGACCTGTTCCAGTCTCAGACCTGGTCTAGTCTCAGACCTGGTCTAGTCAAATCCTGGTCTAGCCTCAGACCTGGTTTAGTCTCAGATCTGGTCCAGTCTCAGACCTGGTCTAGTCCATGACCTGGTTTAGTCTCAGACCTGTTCCAGTCTCAGACCTGGTCTAGTAAAAGCCTGATCCAGTCTCAGACCTATTCCAGTCTCAGACCTGGTCTAGTCAAACCCTGATCCAGTCTCAGACCTGTTCCATTCTCAGACCTGGTCTAGTAAAAGCCTGATCCAGTCTCAGACCTGATCCAGTCTCAGACCTGGTCTAGTCTCAGACCTGGTCCAGTCTCAGACCTGGTCTAGCCTCAGACCTGGTCTAGTCTAAGACCTGGTCCAGACTCAGACCTGTTCCAGTCTCAGACCTGGTCCTGTCTCAGACCTGGTCTAGTCTTAGACCAAGTCTAGTCTCAGACCTGCTCTAGTCTCAGACCTGGTCTAGTCCCTGACCTGGTTTAGTCTCAGTCCTGGTCTAGTTTCAGACCTGGTCTAGACCGTGACCTGGTTTAGTCTCAGACCTGTTCCAGTCTCAGACCTGTTCCAGTCTTAGACCTGATCTAGTCTCAGACCTGGTCCAGTCAAAACCTGGTCTAGTCTCAGACCTGGTTTAGTCTCAGACCTGGTCTAGCCTCAGACCTGGTCCAGTCTCAAACCTGGTCTAGTCTCAGACCTGATCCAGTCTCAGATCTGGTCTAGTCTCAGACCTGGTCCAGTCTCAGACCTGGTCTAGTCTCAGACCTGGTCTAGTCCGTGACCTGGTTTAGTCTCATAACTGTTCCAGTCTCAGACCTGGTCTAGTCTCAGACCTGGTCTAGTCAAATCCTGGTCTAGTCTCAGACCTGGTTTAGTCTCAGATCTGGTCCAGTCTCAGACCTGGTCTAGTCCGTGACCTGGTTTAGTCTCAGACCTGTTCCAGTCTCAGACCTGGTCTAGTCTCAGACCTGGTCTAGTCAAATCCTGGTCTAGTCTCAGACCTGGTCTAGCCTCAGACCTGGTCCAGTCTCAGACCTGGTCTAGTCTCAGACCTGGTTTAGTCTCAGACCTTTTCCAGTCTCAGACCTGGATTAGTCTCAGTCCTGGATTAGACCCTGACCTGGTTTAGTTTCAGACCTGGTCTAGAACCTGACCTGGTTTAGCCTCAGACCTGTTCCAGTCTCTGACCTGGTCTAGTCTCAGACCTGGTCTAGTCCCTGACCTGGTTTAGTCTCAGACCTTTTCCAGTCTCAGACCTGGTCTAGCCTCAGACCTGGTCTAGTCCCTGACCTGGTTTAGTCTCAGACCTTTTCCAGTCTCAGACCTGTTCCAGTCTCAGACCTGGTCTAGTCTCAGACCTGGTCTAGTCCCTGACCTGGTTTAGTCTCAGACCTTTTCCAGTCTCAGACCTGGTCTAGTCAAAACCTGGTCCAGTCTAAGACCTGGTCTAGTCTCAGACCTGTTCCAGTCTTAGACTTGGTCCAATCTCAGACCTGGTCTAGTCCCTGACCTGGTCTAGTCTCAGACCTGTTCTAGTCTCAGACCTGGTCTAGTCTCAGACCTGCTCTAGTCTCAGACCTGGTCTAGTCCCTGACCTGGTTTAGTCTCAGTCCTGGTCTAGTTTCAGACCTGGTGTAGACCGTGACCTGGTTTAGTCTCAGACCTGTTCCAGTCTCAGACCTGATCTAGTCTCAGACCTGGTCTAGTCAAAACCTGGTCTAGTCTCAGACCTGGTTTATTCTCAGACCTGGTCTAGCCTCAGACCTGGTCCAGTCTCAGACCTGGTCTAGTCTCAGACCTGGTTTTGTCTCAGACCTGATCCAGTCTCAGATCTGGTCTGGTCTCAGACCTAGTCCAGTCTCAGACCTGGTCTAGTCCATGACCTGGTTTAGTCTCAGACCTGTTCCAGTCTCAGACTTGGTCTAGTCTCAGACTTGGTCTAGTCAAATCCTGATCTAGTCTCAGACTTGGTTTAGTCTCAGACCTGGTCTAGCCTCAGACCTGGTCCAGTCTCAGACCTGGTCTAGTCTCAGACCTGGTCTAGTCCCTGACCTGGTTTAGTCTCAGACCTGTTCCAGTCTCAGACCTGGTCTAGTCTCAGACCTGGTCTAGTCTCAGACCTGGTCTAGTCCCTTACCTGGTTTAGTCTCAGACCTTTTCCAGTCTCAGACCTGGTCTAGCCTCAGACCTGGTCTAGACCCTGACCTGTTCCAGTCTCAGACCTGGTCTAGTCTCAGACCTGGTCTAGTCCCTGACCTGGTTTAGTCTCAGACCTTTTCCAGTCTCAGACCTGTTCCAGTCTAAGACCTGATCTAGTCTCAGACCTGGTCTAGCCTCAGACCTGTTCCAGTCTTAGACTTGATTTTGTCTCAGACCTGGTCTAGTCCCTGACCTGGTCTAGTCTCAGACCTGTTCTAGTCTCTGACCTGGTGTAGTCTCAGACCTGCTCCAGTCTCAGACCTGGTCTAGACCGTGACCTGGTTTAGTCTCAGACCTGTTCCAGTCTCAGACCTGATCCAGTCTCAGACCTGGTCTAGTCAAAACCTGGTCTAGTCTCAGACCTGGTTTACTCTCAGACCTGGTCTAGCCTCAGACCTGGTCCAGTCTCAGACCTGGTCTAGTCTCAGACCTGGTTTAGTCTCAGACCTGTTCCAGTCTGAGACTTGGTCTAGTCTCAGACTTGGTCTAGTCAAATCCTGGTCTAGTCTCAGACCTGGTTTAATCTCAGACATGGTCTAGTCCCTGACCTGGTTTAGTCTCAGACCTTTTCCAGTCTCAGACCTGTTCCAGTCTCAGACCTGGTCTAGTCTCAGACCTGGTCTAGTCCCTGACCTGGTTTAGTCTCAGACCTTTTCCAGTCTCAGATCTGGTCTAGTCAAAACCTGGTCCAGTCTAAGACCTGGTCTAGTCTCAGACCTGTTCCAGTCTCAGACTTGGTCCAGTCTCAGACCTGGTCTAGTCCCTGACCTGCTTTAGTCTCAGACCTTTTCCAGTCTCAGACCTGGGCTACCCTCAGACCTGGTCTAGTCCCTGACCTGGTTTAGTCTCAGACCTTTTCCAGTCTCAGACCTGGTCCAGTCTCAGACCTGGTCCAGTCTCAGACCTGGTCTAGTCTCAGACCTGGTTTAGTCTCAGACCTTTAACAGTCTCAGACCTGGATTAGTCTCAGACCTGGACTAGACCCTGACCTGGTTTAGTTTCAGACCTGGTCAAGACCCTGACCTGGTTTAGTCAAAACCTAATCCAGTCTCAGACCTGGTCTAGTCCCTGACCTGGTTTAGTCTCAGACCTTTTCCAGTCTCAGACATGGTTTAGTCTCAGACCTGGTCTAGTCAAAAGCTGATCCAGTCTCAGACCTGGTCTAGTCTCAGACCTAGTCCAGTCTTAGATGTGTTCCAGACCTGGTCTAGTCTCAGACCTGATTTAGTCTCAGACCTTTTCCAGTCTCAGACCTGGTCTAGTCTCAGGTCTGTTCCTGTCTCAGACCTGTTCTAGTCTCAGACCTGGTCTAGTCCCTGACCTGGTTTAGTCTCAGACCTGGTCTAGTCTCAGACCTGGTCTAGTCCCTGACCTGGTTTAGTCTCAGACCTTTTCCAGTCTCAGACCTGTTCCAGTCTTAGACCTGATCTAGTCTCAGACCTGGTCTAGCCTCAGACCTGTTCCAGTCTTAAACTTGGTTTAGTCTCAGACCTGGTCTAGTCCCTGACCTGGTTTAGTTTCAGACCTGTTCTAGTCTCAGACCTGGTGTAGTCTCAGACCTGCTCCAGTCTCAGACCTGGTCTAGACCTTGACCTGGTTTAGTCTCAGACCTGTTCCAGTCTCAGACCTGATCCAGTCTCAGACCTGGTCTAGTCAAAACCTGGTCTAGTCTCAGACCTGGTTTACTCTCAGACCTGGTCTAGCCTCAGACCTGGTCCAGTCTCAGACCTGGTCTAGTCTCAGACCTGGTCCAGTCTCAGACCTGGTCTAGTCCGTGACCTGGTTTAGTCTCAGACCTGTTCCAGTCTCAGACTTGGTCTAGTCTCAGACTTGGTCTAGTCAAATCCTGGTCTAGTCTCAGACCTGGTTTAGTCTCAGACCTGGTTTAGTCTCAGACCTTTTCCAGTCTCAGACCTGTTCCAGTCTCAGACCTGGTCTAGTCCGTGACCTGGTTTAGTCTCAGACCTGTTCCAGTCTCAGACTTGGTCTAGTCTCAGACTTGGTCTAGTCAAATCCTGGTCTAGTCTCAGACCTGGTTTAGTCTCAGACCTGGTCTAGTCCCTGACCTGGTTTAGTCTCAGACCTTTTCCAGTCTCAGACCTGTTCCAGTCTCAGACCTGGTCTAGTCTCAGACCTGGTCTAGACCCTGACCTGGTTTAGTCTCAGACCTTTTCCAGTCTCAGATCTGGTCTAGTCAAAACCTGGTCCAGTCTAAGACCTGGTCTAGTCTCAGACCTGTTCCAGTCTCAGACTTGGTCCAGTCTCAGACCTGGTCTAGTCCCTGACCTGCTTTAGTCTGAGACCTTTTCCAGTCTCAGACCTGGTCTAGCCTCAGACCTGGTCTAGTCCCTGACCTGGTTTAGTCTCAGACCTTTTCCAGTCTCAGACCTGGTCCAGTCTCAGACCTGGTCCAGTCTCAGACCTGGTCTAGTCTCAGACCTGGTTTAGTCTCAGACCTTTAACAGTCTCAGACCTGGATTAGTCTCAGACCTGGACTAGACCCTGACCTGGTTTAGTTTCAGACCTGGTCAAGACCCTGACCTGGTTTAGTCAAAACCTAATCCAGTCTCAGACCTGGTCTAGTCCCTGACCTGGTTTAGTCTCAGACCTTTTCCAGTCTCAGACATGGTTTAGTCTCAGACCTGGTCTAGTCAAAACCTGATCCAGTCTCAGACCTGGTCTAGTCTCAGACCTAGTCCAGTCTTAGATGTGGTCCAGACCTGGTCTAGTCTCAGACCTGATTTAGTCTCAGATCTTTTCCAGTCTCAGACCTGGTCTAGTCTCAGATCTGTTCCTGTCTCAGACCTGTTCTAGTCTCAGACCTGGTCTAGTCCCTGACCTGGTTTAGTCTCAGACCTGTTCCAGTCTCAGACCTGGTCTAGTCTCAGACCTGGTCTAGTCCCTGACCTGGTTTAGTCTCAGACCTTTTCCAGTCTCAGACCTGTTCCAGTCTTAGACCTGATCTAGTCTCAGACCTGGTCTAGCCTCAGACCTGTTCCAGTCTTAGACTTGGTTTAGTCTCAGACCTGGTCTAGTCCCTGACCTGGTCTAGTCTCAGACCTGTTCTAGTCTCAGACCTGGTGTAGTCTCAGACCTGCTCCAGTCTCAGACCTGGTCTAGACCGTGACCTGGTTTAGTCTCAGACCTGATCCAGTCTCAGACCTGGTCTAGTCAAAACCTGGTCTAGTCTCAGACCTGGTTTACTCTCAGACCTGGTCTAGCCTCAGACCTGGTCCAGTCTCAGACCTGGTCTAGTCTCAGACCTGGTCCAGTCTCAGACCTGGTCTAGTCCGTGACCTGGTTTAGTCTCAGACCTGTTCCAGTCTCAGACCTGGTCTAGTCTCAGACTTGGTCTAGTCAAATCCTGGTCTAGTCTCAGACCTGGTTTAGTCTCAGACCAGGTCTAGTCCCTGACCTGATTTAGTCTCAGACCTTTTCCAGTCTCAGACCTGTTCCAGTCTCAGACCTGGTCTAGTCTCAGACCTGGTCTAGTCCCTGACCTGGTTTAGTCTCAGACCTTTTCCAGTCTCAGATCTGGTCTAGTCAAAACCTGGTCCAGTCTAAGACCTGGTCTAGTCTCAGACCTGGTCTAGTCAAAACCTGATCCAGTCTCAGACCTGGTTTAGTCTCAGACCTGGTCTAGTCCCTGACCTGGTCTAGTCTCAGACCTAGTCCAGTCTTAGATGTGGTCCAGACCTGGTCTAGTCTCAGACCTGATTTAGTCTCAGACCTTTTCCAGTCTCAGACCTGGTCTAGTCTCAGATCTGTTCCTGTCTCAGACCTGTGCTAGTCTCAGACCTGGTCTAGTCAAATCCTGGTCTAGTCTCAGACCTGGTTTAGTCTCATACCTGGTCTAGCCTCAGACCTGGTCCAGTCTCAGACCTGCTCTAGTCTCAGACCTGGTTTAGTCTCAGACCTTTTCCAGTCTCAGACCTGGTTTAGTCTCAGACCTGGACTAGACCCTGACCTGGTGTAGTCTCATACCTGGTCTAGACCCTGACCTGGTTTAGTCTCAGACCTGTTCCAGTCTCAGACCTGGTCTAGTCTCAGACCTGGTCTAGTCCCTGACCTGTTTTAGTCTCAGACCTTTTCCAGTGTCAGACCTGGTTTAGTCAAAACCTGGTCCAGTCTCAAACATGGTCTAGTCTCAGACCTGTTCCAGTCTTAGACTTGGTCCAGTCTCAGACCTGGTCTAGTCCCTGACCTGGTTTAGTCTCAGACCTGGCTTAGGCTCAGACCTGGTCTAGTCAAAACCTGATCCAGTCTCAGACCTGGTCTAGCCTCAGACCTGGTCCAGTCTCAGATGTGGTCTAGTCTCACACCTGGTTTAGTCTCAGACCTGCTCTAGTCTCAGACCTGGTTTAGTCTCATACCTGGTCTAGCCTCAGACCTGGTCCAGTCTCAGACCTGCTCTAGTCTCAGACCTGGTTTAGTCTCAGACCTTTTCCAGTCTCAGACCTGGTTTAGTCTCAGACCTGGACTAGACCCTGACCTGGTGTAGTCTCATACCTGGTCTAGACCCTGACCTGGTTTAGTCTCAGACCTGTTCCAGTCTCAGACCTGGTCTAGTCTCAGACCTGGTCTAGTCCCTGACCTGTTTTAGTCTCAGACCTTTTCCAGTGTCAGACCTGGTTTAGTCAAAACCTGGTCCAGTCTCAAACATGGTCTAGTCTCAGACCTGTTCCAGTCTTAGACTTGGTCCAGTCTCAGACCTGGTCTAGTCCCTGACCTGGTTTAGTCTCAGACCTGGCTTAGGCTCAGACCTGGTCTAGTCAAAACCTGATCCAGTCTCAGACCTGGTCTAGCCTCAGACCTGGTCCAGTCTCAGATGTGGTCTAGTCTCACACCTGGTCTAGTCCCTTACCTGGTTTAGTCTCAGACCTTTTCCAGTCTCAGACCTGGTCTAGCCTCAGACCTGGTCTAGTCCCTGACCTGGTTTAGTCTAAGACCTTTTCCAGTCTCAGACCTGGTCTAGCCTCAGACCTGGTCTAGACCCTGACCTGGTTCAGCCTCAGACCTGTTCCAGTCTCAGACCTGGTCTAGTCCCTTACCTGGTTTAGTCTCAGACCTTTTCCAGTCTCAGACCTGGTCTAGCCTCAGACCTGGTCTAGTCCCTGACCTGGTTTAGTCTAAGACCTGTTCCAGTCTCAGACCTGGTCTAGTCTCAGACCTGGTCTAGTCCCTGACCTGGTTTAGTCTCAGACCTTTTCCAGTCTCAGACCTGGTCTAGTCAAAACCTGGTCCAGTCTCAGACCTGGTCTAGCCTCAGACCTGTTCCAGTCTTAGACATGGTTCAGTCTCAGACCTGGTCTAGTCCCTGACCTGGTCTAGTCTCAGACCTGTTCTAGTCTCAGACCTGGTCTAGTCTCAGACCTGCTCTAGTCTCAGACCTGGTCTAGCCTCAGACCTGGTCTAGTCCCTGACCTGGTTTAGTCTCAGACCTGTTCCAGTCTCAGACCTGGTTTAGTCTCAGACCTGGTCTAGTCCCTGACCTGTTTTAGTCTCAGACCTTTTCCAGTGTCAGACCTGGTTTAGTCAAAACCTGGTCCAGTCTCAAACATGGTCTAGTCTCAGACCTGTTCCAGTCTCAGACTTGGTCCAGTCTCAGACCTGGTCTAGTCCCTGACCTGGTTTAGTCTCAGATCTGGTCTAGTCTAAACCTGGTCCAGTCTAAGGCCTGGTCTAGTCTCAGACCTGTTCCAGTCTCAGACTTGGTCCAGTCTCAGACCTGGTCTAGTCCCTGACCTGGTTTAGTCTCAGACCTTTTCCAGTGTCAGACCTGGTCTAGCCTCAGACCTGGTCTAGTCCCTGACCTGGTTTAGTCTCAGACCTTTTCCAGTCTCAGACCTGGTCCAGTCTCAGACCTGGTCTAGTCTCAGACCTGGTCTAGTCCCTGACCTGGTTTAGTCTCAGACCTGTTCCAGTCTCAGACCTGGTCTAGTCTCAGACCTGGTCTAGTCCCTGACCTGGTTTAGTCTCAGACCTTTTCCAGTCTCAGACCTGGTCTAGCCTCAGACCTGGTCTAGACCCTGACCTGGTTCAGCCTCAGACCTGTTCCAATCTCAGACCTGGTCTAGTCTCAGACCTGGTCTAGTCTCAGACCTGGTCTAGTCCCTTACCTGGTTTAGTCTCAGACCTTTTCCAGTCTCAGACCTGGTCTAGCCTCAGACCTGGTCTAGTCCCTGACCTGGTTTAGTCTAAGACCTGTTCCAGTCTCAGACCTGGTCTAGTCTCAGACCTGGTCTAGTCCCTGACCTGGTTTAGTCTCAGACCTTTTCCAGTCTCAGACCTGGTCTAGTCAAAACCTGGTCCAGTCTCAGACCTGGTCTAGCCTCAGACCTGTTCCAGTCTTAGACATGGTTCAGTCTCAGACCTGGTCTAGTCCCTGACCTGGTCTAGTCTCAGACCTGTTCTAGTCTCAGACCTGGTCTAGTCTCAGACCTGCTCTAGTCTCAGACCTGGTCTAGACTCAGACCTGTTCCAGTCTCAGACCTGATCCAGTCTCAGACCTGGTCTAGTCAAAACCTGGTCTAGTCTCAGACCTGGTTTATTCTCAGACCTGGTCTAGCCTCAGACCTGGTCCAGTCTCAGACCTGGTCTAGTCTCAGACCTGGTTTAGTCTCAGACCTGATCCAGTCTCAGATCTGGTCTAGTCTCAGACCTGGTCCAGTCTCAGACCTGGTCTAGTCCGTGACCTGGTTTAGTCTCAGACCTGTTCCAGTCTCAGACTTGGTCTAGTCAAATCCTGGTCTAGTCTCAGACCTGGTTTAGTCTCAGACCTGGTCTAGTCCCTGACCTGGTTTAGCCTCAGACCTTTTCCAGTCTCAGATCTGGTCTAGTCTAAACCTGGTCCAGTCTAAGGCCTGGTCTAGTCTCAGACCTGTTCCAGTCTCAGACTTGGTCCAGTCTCAGACCTGGTCTAGTCCCTGACCTGGTTTAGTCTCAGACCTTTTCCAGTCTCAGACCTGGTCTAGCCTCAGACCTGGTCTAGTCCCTGACCTGGTTTAGTCTCAGACCTTTTCCAGTCTCAGACCTGGTCCAGTCTCAGACCTGGTCCAGTCTCAGACCTGGTCTAGTCTCAGACCTGGTTTAGTCTCAGACCTTTAACAGTCTCAGACCTGGATTAGTCTCAGACCTGGACTAGACCCTGACCTGGTTTAGTTTCAGACCTGGTCAAGACCCTGACCTGGTTTAGTCAAAACCTGATCCAGTCTCAGACCTGGTCTAGTCCCTGACCTGGTTTAGTCTCAGACCTTTTCCAGTCTCAGACCTGGTTTAGTCTCAGACCTGGTCTAGTCAAAACCTGATCCAGTCTCAGACCTGGTCTAGTCTCAGACCTAGTCCAGTCTTAGATGTGGTCCAGACCTGGTCTAGTCTCAGACCTGATTTAGTCTCAGACCTTTTCCAGTCTCAGACCTGGTCTAGTCTCAGATCTGTTCCTGTCTCAGACCTGTTCTAGTCTCAGACCTGGTCTAGTCAAATCCTGGTCTAGTCTCAGACCTGGTTTAGTCTCATACCTGGTTTAGCCTCAGACCTGGTCCAGTCTCAGACTTGCTCTAGTCTCAGACCTGGTTTAGTCTCAGACCTTTTCCAGTCTCAGACCTGGTTTAGTCTCAGACCTGGACTAGACCCTGACCTGGTGTAGTCTCATACCTGGTCTAGACCCTGACCTGGTTTAGTCTCAGACCTGTTCCAGTCTCAGACCTGGTCTAGTCTCAGACCTGGTCTAGTCCCTGACCTGTTTTAGTCTCAGACCTTTTCCAGTGTCAGACCTGGTTTAGTCAAAACCTGGTCCAGTCTCAGACATGGTCTAGTCTCAGACCTGTTCCAGTCTTAGACTTGGTCCAGTCTCAGACCTGGTCTAGTCCCTGACCTGGCTTAGTCTCAGACCTGGCTTAGTCTCAGACCTGGTCTAGTCAAAACCTGATCCAGTCTCAGACCTGGTCTAGTCTCAGACCTGGTTTAGTCTCAGACCTTTAACAGTCTCAGACCTGATTTAGTCTCAGACCTTTTCCAGTCTCAGACCTGGTCTAGTCTCAGATCTGTTCCTGTCTCAGACCTGTTCTAGTCTCAGACCTGGTCTAGTCAAATCCTGGTCTAGTCTCAGACCTGGTCCAGTCTCAGACCTGGTCTAGTCTCAGACCTGGTTTAGTCTCAGACCTTTTCCAGTCTCAGACCTGGTTTAGTCTCAGACCTGGTCTAGAATCTGACCTGGTTTAGTCTCAGACCTGGTCTAGACCCTGACCTGTTCCAGTCTTAGACTTAGTCCAGTCTCAGACCTGGTCTAGTCCCTGACCTGGTTTAGTCTCAGACCTTTTCCAGTCTCAGACCTGGTCTAGCCTCAGACCTGGTCTAGTCCCTGACCTGGTTTAGTCTCAGACCTGTTCCAGTCTCAGACCTGGTCTAGTCTCAGACCTGTTCCAGTCTTAGACTTGGTCCAGTCTCAGACCTGGTCTAGTCCCTGACCTGGTTTAGTCTCAGACCTTTTCCAGTCTCAGACCTGGTCTAGCCTCAGACCTGGTCTTGTCCCTGACCTGGTTTAGTCTCAGACCTTTTCCAGTCTCAGACCTGGTCCAGTCTCAGACCTGATCCAGTCTCAGACCTGGTCTAGTCTCAGACCTGGTTTAGTCTCAGACCTTTAACAGTCTCAGACCTGGATTAGTCTCAGACCTGGACTAGACCCTGACCTGGTTTAGTTTCAGACCTGGTCAAGACCCTGACCTGGTTTAGTCAAAACCTGATCCAGTCTCAGACCTGGTCTAGTCCCTGACCTGGTTTAGTCTCAGACCTTTTCCAGTCTCAGACCTGGTTTAGTCTCAGACCTGGTCTAGTCAAAACCTGATCCAGTCTCAGACCTGGTCTAGTCTCAGACCTAGTCCAGTCTTAGATGTGGTCCAGACCTGGTCTAGTCTGAGACCTGATTTAGTCTCAGATCTGTTCCTGTCTCAGACATGGTCTAGTCTCAGATCTGTTCCTGTCTCAGACCTGTTCTAGTCTCAGACCTGGTCTAGTCAAATCCTGGTCTAGTCTCAGACCTGGTCCAGTCTCAGACCTGGTCTAGTCTCAGACCTGGTTTAGTCTCAGACCTTTAACAGTCTCAGACCTGGTTTAGTCTCAGACCTGGACTAGACCCTGACCTGGTGTAGTCTCATACCTGGTCTAGACCCTGACCTGGTTTAGTCTCAGACCTGTTCCAGTCTCAGACCTGGTCTAGTCTCAGACCTGGTCTAGTACCTGACCTGGTTTAGTCTCAGACCTTTTCCAGTGTCAGACCTGGTTTAGTCAAAACCTGGTCCAGTCTCAGACATGGTCTAGTCTCAGACCTGTTCCAGTCTTAGACTTGGTACAGTCTCAGACCTGGTCTAGTCCCTGACCTGGTTTAGTCTCAGACCTGGCTTAGTCTCAGACCTGGTCTAGTCAAAACCTGATCCAGTCTCAGACCTGGTCTAGTCTCAGACATGGTCCAGTCTCAGATGTGGTCTAGTCTCAGACCTGGTTTAGTCTCAGACCTGCTCTAGTCTCAGACCTGGTTTAGTCTCAGACCTTTTCCAGTCTCAGACCTGGTTTAGTCTCAGACCTGGTCTAGAATCTGACCTGGTTTAGTCTCAGACCTGGTCTAGACCCTGACCTGTTCCAGTCTTAGACTTGGTCCAGTCTCAGACCTGGTCTAGTCCCTGACCTGGTTTAGTCTCAGACCTTTTCCAGTCTCAGACCTGGTCTAGCCTCAGACCTGGTCTAGTCCCTGACCTGGTTTATTCTCAGACCTGGTCTAGCCTCAGACCTGGTCCAGTCTCAGACCTGGTCTAGTCTCAGACCTGGTTTAGTCTCAGACCTGATCCAGTCTCAGATCTGGTCTAGTCTCAGACCTGGTCCAGTCTCAGACCTGGTCTAGTCCGTGACCTGGTTTAGTCTCAGACCTGTTCCAGTCTCAGACTTGGTCTAGTCAAATCCTGGTCTAGTCTCAGACCTGGTTTAGTCTCAGACCTGGTCTAGTCCCTGACCTGGTTTAGTCTCAGACCTTTTCCAGTCTCAGACCTGTTCCAGTCTCAGACCTGGTCTAGTCTCAGACCTGGTCTAGTCCCTGACCTGGTTTAGCCTCAGACCTTTTCCAGTCTCAGATCTGGTCTAGTCTAAACCTGGTCCAGTCTAAGGCCTGGTCTAGTCTCAGACCTGTTCCAGTCTCAGACTTGGTCCAGTCTCAGACCTGGTCTAGTCCCTGACCTGGTTTAGTCTCAGACCTTTTCCAGTGTCAGACCTGGTCTAGCCTCAGACCTGGTCTAGTCCCTGACCTGGTTTAGTCTCAGACCTTTTCCAGTCTCAGACCTGGTCCAGTCTCAGACCTGGTCTAGTCTCAGACCTGGTCTAGTCCCTGACCTGGTTTAGTCTCAGACCTGTTCCAGTCTCAGACCTGGTCTAGTCTCAGACCTGGTCTAGTCAAATCCTGGTCTAGTCTCAGACCTGGTCCAGTCTCAGACCTGGTCTAGTCTCAGACCTGGTTTAGTCTCAGACCTTTAACAGTCTCAGACCTGGTTTAGTCTCAGACCTGGTCTAGAATCTGACCTGGTTTAGTCTCAGACCAGGTCTAGACCCTGACGTGTTCCAGTCTTAGACTTGGTCCAGTCTCAGACCTGGTCTAGTCCCTGACCTGGTTTAGTCTCAGACCTTTTCCAGTCTCAGACCTGGTTTAGTCTCAGACCTGGTCTAGTCAAAACCTGATCCAGTCTCAGACCTGGTCTAGTCTCAGACCTACTCCAGTCTTAGATGTGGTCCTGACCTGGTCTAGTCTGAGACCTGATTTAGTCTCAGACCTTTTCCAGTCTCAGACCTGGTCTAGTCTCAGATCTGTTCCTGTCTCAGACCTGTTCTAGTCTCAGACCTGGTCTAGTCAAATCCTGGTCTAGTCTCAGACCTGGTCCAGTCTCAGACCTGGTCTAGTCTCAGACCTGGTTTAGTCTCAGACCTTTTCCAGTCTCAGACCTGGTTTAGTCTCAGACCTGGTCTAGAATCTGACCTGGTTTAGTCTCAGACCTGGTCTAGACCCTGACCTGTTCCAGTCTTAGACTTAGTCCAGTCTCAGACCTGGTCTAGTCCCTGACCTGGTTTAGTCTCAGACCTTTTCCAGTCTCAGACCTGGTCTAGCCTCAGACCTGGTCTAGTCCCTGACCTGGTTTAGTCTCAGACCTGTTCCAGTCTCAGACCTGGTCTAGTCTCAGACCTGTTCCAGTCTTAGACTTGGTCCAGTCTCAGACCTGGTCTAGTCCCTGACCTGGTTTAGTCTCAGACCTTTTCCAGTCTCAGACCTGGTCTAGCCTCAGACCTGGTCTTGTCCCTGACCTGGTTTAGTCTCAGACCTTTTCCAGTCTCAGACCTGGTCCAGTCTCAGACCTGATCCAGTCTCAGACCTGGTCTAGTCTCAGACCTGGTTTAGTCTCAGACCTTTAACAGTCTCAGACCTGGATTAGTCTCAGACCTGGACTAGACCCTGACCTGGTTTAGTTTCAGACCTGGTCAAGACCCTGACCTGGTTTAGTCAAAACCTGATCCAGTCTCAGACCTGGTCTAGTCCCTGACCTGGTTTAGTCTCAGACCTTTTCCAGTCTCAGACCTGGTTTAGTCTCAGACCTGGTCTAGACTCAGACCTGTTCCAGTCTCAGACCTGATCCAGTCTCAGACCTAGTCCAGTCTTAGATGTGGTCCAGACCTGGTCTAGTCTGAGACCTGATTTAGTCTCAGATCTGTTCCTGTCTCAGACATGGTCTAGTCTCAGATCTGTTCCTGTCTCAGACCTGTTCTAGTCTCAGACCTGGTCTAGTCAAATCCTGGTCTAGTCTCAGACCTGGTCCAGTCTCAGACCTGGTCTAGTCTCAGACCTGATTTAGTCTCAGACCTTTAACAGTCTCAGACCTGGTTTAGTCTCAGACCTGGACTAGACCCTGACCTGGTGTAGTCTCATACCTGGTCTAGACCCTGACCTGGTTTAGTCTCAGACCTGTTCCAGTCTCAGACCTGGTCTAGTCTCAGACCTGGTCTAGTACCTGACCTGGTTTAGTCTCAGACCTTTTCCAGTGTCAGACCTGGTTTAGTCAAAACCTGGTCCAGTCTCAGACATGGTCTAGTCTCAGACCTGTTCCAGTCTTAGACTTGGTCCAGTCTCAGACCTGGTCTAGTCCCTGACCTGGTTTAGTCTCAGACCTGGCTTAGTCTCAGACCTGGTCTAGTCAAAACCTGATCCAGTCTCAGACCTGGTCTAGTCTCAGACATGGTCCAGTCTCAGATGTGGTCTAGTCTCAGACCTGGTTTAGTCTCAGACCTGCTCTAGTCTCAGACCTGGTTTAGTCTCAGACCTTTTCCAGTCTCAGACCTGGTTTAGTCTCAGACCTGGTCTAGAATCTGACCTGGTTTAGTCTCAGACCTGGTCTAGACCCTGACCTGTTCCAGTCTTAGACTTGGTCCAGTCTCAGACCTGGTCTAGTCCCTGACCTGGTTTAGTCTCAGACCTTTTCCAGTCTCAGACCTGGTCTAGCCTCAGACCTGGTCTAGTCCCTGACCTGGTTTATTCTCAGACCTGGTCTAGCCTCAGACCTGGTCCAGTCTCAGACCTGGTCTAGTCTCAGACCTGGTTTAGTCTCAGACCTGATCCAGTCTCAGATCTGGTCTAGTCTCAGACCTGGTCCAGTCTCAGACCTGGTCTAGTCCGTGACCTGGTTTAGTCTCAGACCTGTTCCAGTCTCAGACTTGGTCTAGTCAAATCCTGGTCTAGTCTCAGACCTGGTTTAGTCTCAGACCTGGTCTAGTCCCTGACCTGGTTTAGTCTCAGACCTTTTCCAGTCTCAGACCTGTTCCAGTCTCAGACCTGGTCTAGTCTCAGACCTGGTCTAGTCCCTGACCTGGTTTAGCCTCAGACCTTTTCCAGTCTCAGATCTGGTCTAGTCTAAACCTGGTCCAGTCTAAGGCCTGGTCTAGTCTCAGACCTGTTCCAGTCTCAGACTTGGTCCAGTCTCAGACCTGGTCTAGTCCCTGACCTGGTTTAGTCTCAGACCTTTTCCAGTGTCAGACCTGGTCTAGCCTCAGACCTGGTCTAGTCCCTGACCTGGTTTAGTCTCAGACCTTTTCCAGTCTCAGACCTGGTCCAGTCTCAGACCTGGTCTAGTCTCAGACCTGGTCTAGTCCCTGACCTGGTTTAGTCTCAGACCTGTTCCAGTCTCAGACCTGGTCTAGTCTCAGACCTGGTCTAGTCCCTGACCTGGTTTAGTTTCAGACCTTTTCCAGTCTCAGACCTGGTCTAGCCTCAGACCCGGTCTAGACCCTGACCTGGTTCAGCCTCAGACCTGTTCCAATCTCAGACCTGGTCCAGTCTTAGATGTGGTCCAGACCTGGTCTAGTCTGAGACCTGATTTAGTCTCAGATCTGTTCCTGTCTCAGACATGGTCTAGTCTCAGATCTGTTCCTGTCTCAGACCTGTTCTAGTCTCAGACCTGGTCTAGTCAAATCCTGGTCTAGTCTCAGACCTGGTCCAGTCTCAGACCTGGTCTAGTCTCAGACCTGGTTTAGTCTCAGACCTTTAACAGTCTCAGACCTGGTTTAGTCTCAGACCTGGACTAGACCCTGACCTGGTGTAGTCTCATACCTGGTCTAGACCCTGACCTGGTTTAGTCTCAGACCTGTTCCAGTCTCAGACCTGGTCTAGTCTCAGACCTGGTCTAGTACCTGACCTGGTTTAGTCTCAGACCTTTTCCAGTGTCAGACCTGGTTTAGTCAAAACCTGGTCCAGTCTCAGACATGGTCTAGTCTCAGACCTGTTCCAGTCTTAGACTTGGTACAGTCTCAGACCTGGTCTAGTCCCTGACCTGGTTTAGTCTCAGACCTGGCTTAGTCTCAGACCTGGTCTAGTCAAAACCTGATCCAGTCTCAGACCTGGTCTAGTCTCAGACATGGTCCAGTCTCAGATGTGGTCTAGTCTCCGACCTGGTTTAGTCTCAGACCTGCTCTAGTCTCAGACCTGGTTTAGTCTCAGACCTTTTCCAGTCTCAGACCTGGTTTAGTCTCAGACCTGGTCTAGAATCTGACCTGGTTTAGTCTCAGACCTGGTATAGACCCTGACCTGTTCCAGTCTTAGACTTGGTCCAGTCTCAGACCTGGTCTAGTCCCTGACCTGGTTTAGTCTCAGACCTTTTCCAGTCTCAGACCTGGTCTAGCCTCAGACCTGGTCTAGTCCCTGACCTGGTTTATTCTCAGACCTGGTCTAGCCTCAGACCTGGTCCAGTCTCAGATCTGGTCTAGTCTCAGACCTGGTCCAGTCTCAGACCTGGTCTAGTCCGTGACCTGGTTTAGTCTCAGACCTGTTCCAGTCTCAGACTTGGTCTAGTCAAATCCTGGTCTAGTCTCAGACCTGGTTTAGTCTCAGACCTGGTCTAGTCCCTGACCTGGTTTAGTCTCAGACCTTTTCCAGTCTCAGACCTGTTCCAGTCTCAGACCTGGTCTAGTCTCAGACCTGGTCTAGTCCCTGACCTGGTTTAGTCTCAGACCTTTTCCAGTCTCAGACCTGGTCTAGTCAAAACCTGGTCCAGTCTCAGACCTGGTCTAGCCTCAGACCTGTTCCAGTCTTAGACATGGTTCAGTCTCAGACCTGGTCTAGTCCCTGACCTGGTCTAGTCTCAGACCTGTTCTAGTCTCAGACCTGGTCTAGTCTCAGACCTGCTCTAGTCTCAGACCTGGTCTAGACTCAGACCTGTTCCAGTCTCAGACCTGATCCAGTCTCAGACCTGGTCTAGTCAAAACCTGGTCTAGTCTCAGACCTGGTTTATTCTCAGACCTGGTCTAGCCTCAGACCTGATCCAGTCTCAGACCTGGTCTAGTCTCAGACCTGGTTTAGTCTCAGACCTGATCCAGTCTCAGATCTGGTCTAGTCTGAGACCTGGTCCAGTCTCAGACCTGGTCTAGTCCGTAACCTGGTTTAGTCTCAGACCTGTTCCAGTCTCAGACTTGGTCTAGTCAAATCCTGGTCTAGTCTCAGACCTGGTTTAGTCTCAGACCTGGTCTAGTCCCTGACCTGGTTTAGCCTCAGACCTTTTCCAGTCTCAGATCTGGTCTAGTCTAAACCTGGTCCAGTCTAAGGCCTGGTCTAGTCTCAGACCTGTTCCAGTCTCAGACTTGGTCCAGTCTCAGACCTGGTCTAGTCCCTGACCTGGTTTAGTCTCAGACCTTTTCCAGTCTCAGACCTGGTCTAGCCTCAGACCTGGTCTAGTCCCTGACCTGGTTTAGTCTCAGACCTTTTCCAGTCTCAGAACTGGTCCAGTCTCAGACCTGGTCCAGTCTCAGACCTGGTCTAGTCTCAGACCTGGTTTAGTCTCAGACCTTTAACAGTCTCAGACCTGGATTAGTCTCAGACCTGGACTAGACCCTGACCTGGTTTAGTTTCAGACCTGGTCAAGACCCTGACCTGGTTTAGTCAAAACCTGATCCAGTCTCAGACCTGGTCTAGTCCCTGACCTGGTTTAGTCTCAGACCTTTTCCAGTCTCAGACCTGGTTTAGTCTCAGACCTGGTCTAGTCAAAACCTGATCCAGTCTCAGACCTGGTCTAGTCTCAGACCTAGTCCAGTCTTAGATGTGGTCCAGACCTGGTCTAGTCTCAGACCTGATTTAGTCTCAGACCTTTTCCAGTCTCAGACCTGGTCTAGTCTCAGATCTGTTCCTGTCTCAGACCTGTTCTAGTCTCAGACCTGGTCTAGTCAAATCCTGGTCTAGTCTCAGACCTGGTTTAGTCTCATACCTGGTTTAGCCTCAGACCTGGTCCAGTCTCAGACTTGCTCTAGTCTCAGACCTGGTTTAGTCTCAGACCTTTTCCAGTCTCAGACCTGGTTTAGTCTCAGACCTGGACTAGACCCTGACCTGGTGTAGTCTCATACCTGGTCTAGACCCTGACCTGGTTTAGTCTCAGACCTGTTCCAGTCTCAGACCTGGTCTAGTCTCAGACCTGGTCTAGTCCCTGACCTGTTTTAGTCTCAGACCTTTTCCAGTGTCAGACCTGGTTTAGTCAAAACCTGGTCCAGTCTCAGACATGGTCTAGTCTCAGACCTGTTCCAGTCTTAGACTTGGTCCAGTCTCAGACCTGGTCTAGTCCCTGACGTGGTTTAGTCTCAGACCTGGCTTAGTCTCAGACCTGGTCTAGTCAAAACCTGATCCAGTCTCAGACCTGGTCTAGTCTCAGACATGGTCCAGTCTCAGATGTGGTCTAGTCTCAGACCTGGTTTAGTCTCAGACCTTTTCCAGTCTCAGACCTGTTCTAGTCTCAGACCTGGTCTAGTCAAATCCTGGTCTAGTCTCAGACCTGGTCCAGTCTCAGACCTGGTCTAGTCTCAGACCTGGTTTAGTCTCAGACCTTTAACAGTCTCAGACCTGGTTTAGTCTCAGACCTGGTCTAGAATCTGACCTGGTTTAGTCTCAGACCAGGTCTGGACCCTGACCTGTTCCAGTCTTAGACTTGGTCCAGTCTCAGACCTGGTCTAGTCCCTGACCTGGTTTAGTCTCAGACCCTTTCCAGTCTCAGACCTGGTTTAGTCTCAGACCTGGTCTAGTCAAAACCTGATCCAGTCTCAGACCTGGTCTAGTCTCAGACCTACTCCAGTCTTAGATGTGGTCCTGACCTGGTCTAGTCTGAGACCTGATTTAGTCTCAGACCTTTTCCAGTCTCAGACCTGGTCTAGTCTCAGATCTGTTCCTGTCTCAGACCTGTTCTAGTCTCAGACCTGGTCTAGTCAAATCCTGGTCTAGTCTCAGACCTGGTCCAGTCTCAGACCTGGTCTAGTCTCAGACCTGGTTTAGTCTCAGACCTTTTCCAGTCTCAGACCTGGTTTAGTCTCAGACCTGGTCTAGAATCTGACCTGGTTTAGTCTCAGACCTGGTCTAGACCCTGACCTGTTCCAGTCTTAGACTTAGTCCAGTCTCAGACCTGGTCTAGTCCCTGACCTGGTTTAGTCTCAGACCTTTTCCAGTCTCAGACCTGGTCTAGCCTCAGACCTGGTCTAGTCCCTGACCTGGTTTAGTCTCAGACCTGTTCCAGTCTCAGACCTGGTCTAGTCTCAGACCTGTTCCAGTCTTAGACTTGGTCCAGTCTCAGACCTGGTCTAGTCCCTGACCTGGTTTAGTCTCAGACCTTTTCCAGTCTCAGACCTGGTCTAGCCTCAGACCTGGTCTTGTCCCTGACCTCGTTTAGTCTCAGACCTTTTCCAGTCTCAGACCTGGTCCAGTCTCAGACCTGATCCAGTCTCAGACCTGGTCTAGTCTCAGACCTGGTTTAGTCTCAGACCTTTAACAGTCTCAGACCTGGATTAGTCTCAGACCTGGACTAGACCCTGACCTGGTTTAGTTTCAGACCTGGTCAAGACCCTGACCTGGTTTAGTCAAAACCTGATCCAGTCTCAGACCTGGTCTAGTCCCTGACCTGGTTTAGTCTCAGACCTTTTTCAGTCTCAGACCTGGTTTAGTCTCAGACCTGGTCTAGTCAAAACCTGATCCAGTCTCAGACCTGGTCTAGTCTCAGACCTAGTCCAGTCTTAGATGTGGTCCAGACCTGGTCTAGTCTGAGACCTGATTTAGTCTCAGATCTGTTCCTGTCTCAGACATGGTCTAGTCTCAGATCTGTTCCTGTCTCAGACCTGTTCTAGTCTCAGACCTGGTCTAGTCAAATCCTGGTCTAGTCTCAGACCTGGTCCAGTCTCAGACCTGGTCTAGTCTCAGACCTGGTTTAGTCTCAGACCTTTAACAGTCTCAGACCTTGTTTAGTCTCAGACCTGGACTAGACCCTGACCTGGTGTAGTCTCATACCTGGTCTAGACCCTGACCTGGTTTAGTCTCAGACCTGTTCCAGTCTCAGACCTGGTCTAGTCTCAGACCTGGTCTAGTACCTGACCTGGTTTAGTCTCAGACCTTTTCCAGTGTCAGACCTGGTTTAGTCAAAACCTGGTCCAGTCTCAGACATGGTCTAGTCTCAGACCTGTTCCAGTCTTAGACTTGGTACAGTCTCAGACCTGGTCTAGTCCCTGACGTGGTTTAGTCTCAGACCTGGCTTAGTCTCAGACCTGGTCTAGTCAAAACCTGATCCAGTCTCAGACCTGGTCTAGTCTCAGACATGGTCCAGTCTCAGATGTGGTCTAGTCTCAGACCTGGTTTAGTCTCAGACCTGCTCTAGTCTCAGACCTGGTTTAGTCTCAGACCTTTTCCAGTCTCAGACCTGGTTTAGTCTCAGACCTGGTCTAGAATCTGACCTGGTTTAGTCTCAGACCTGGTCTAGACCCTGACCTGTTCCAGTCTTAGACTTGGTCCAGTCTCAGACCTGGTCTAGTCCCTGACCTGGTTTAGTCTCAGACCTTTTCCAGTCTCAGACCTGGTCTAGCCTCAGACCTGGTCTAGTCCCTGACCTGGTTTAGTCTCAGACCTGTTCCAGTCTCAGACCTGGTCTAGTCTCAGACCTGGTCTAGACCCTGACCTGGTTTAGTCTCAGACCTGTTCCAGTTTCAGACCTGTTCCAGTCTCAGACCTGGTTTAGTCTCAGACCTGGTCTAGTGAAAACCTGATCCAGTCTCAGACCTGGTCCAGTCTCAGACGTGGTCCAGTCTCAGACCTGGTCTAGTCTCAGACCTGGTCCAGTTTCAGACCTGTTCCAGTCTCAGACCTGGTCTAGTTTCAGACCTGGTCTTGACCCTGACCTGGTTTAGTCTCAGATCTGTTCCAGTCTCAGACTTGGTCCAGTCTCAGACCTGGTCTAGTCCCTGACCTGGTTTAGTCTCAGACCTTTTCCAGTCTCAGATCTGGTCTAGTCAAAACCTGGTCCAGTCTCAGACCTGGTCTAGTCCCTTACCTGGTTTAGTCTCAGACCTTTTCCAGTCTCAGAACTGGTTTAGTCTCAGACCTGGTCTAGTCTCAGACCTGGTCTAGTGAAAACCTGATCCAGTCTCAGACCTGGTCCAGTCTCAGACGTGGTCCAGTCTCAGACCTGGTCTAGTCTCAGACCTGGTCCAGTCTCAGACCTGGTCTAGTCTCAGACCTGGTCTAGTCTTTTCTCTTGTTTTCCTTCCCAAACAACTTCTTCTCTGTCTGGAACAGTCTGGAACTGGAGCGGTATCAGGACTGGAACTGGTCCAGTACCAGAGCTGGAGGGAACTGGTCTCTGATCACTGGTCTTCTTCACTCTGCAACACGAGGAAAATTTAAAGTCCTTTCTCTGTGAGATAAATTTTAGTTCATGTTTATATAATGTTCTTAAAAATCTGATGCAAACCAGAGTTCGCATTGATCCTGCTGGAACTGGTGACGTGTGCTGCCTGGTGTGGTGATTCCTGGATACGCCTCCTGGCTGCTGCTCAGTCCTCCAGCTATCTGCTTCATCCTGAAGTCATCTGGTGCTCTCATCCAGCTCAGATCGGTCGCTACGTGTACGTTAGACTTCTCAGACACGATCGGCTGACCTGTGGACAGGTACGGTATGCTGTAAACTCGCTCCGTGTTCTCTGTAACATGCTACCATCCATGCCGTCTGCTAACCTGTGGACAGGTACGGTATGCTGTAAACTCGCTCCGTGTTCTCTGTAACATGCTACCATCCATGCTGTCTGCTCAGTTAATCATCTGTGTTCATGGATCTATTTACGAGGCCATTGTGTCTGCAGCAATGATCTCACAGGCCCTCAGGGGCGGGTAAAACTCCAGCTTCCTGCTGCTGAATCCAGAGTGGAGGCAACCTCAGGTGATGAGCAGGTAGGAACATACTGCTGCATCCACCTGGGAATGGTTGATGGATCCACATCATCCAGGCTGGACAGGCGTTCCTTTACTGGCCCTGCTGGACATCTGAAGAATTCCATGTCTGTGGCAACCTTTACAAACCACGATATCCACCAACCACAGTGAAAGCCTCTTTGAGTTGAAATATGTATCTTTTCCTGTCGGAATTATCTGAATCAATGTATGATAAATATTTATTGTCATAAATTAGTCGTAGCATTTATACCGGGGCACGCGTCCCAGTAAATGGGGTTTGGCAACGCCGATGCTCTGGAAAACATCTGTTTGGGTTTAAAGACACACTACTGACTTTCCAGAACCAGATCCCAGTTTGGCTTCCAGGACACAGACCCCTGATACCAGGCAAAGACCCCTGAAACCAGGACATAGACTTCTGATACCAGTCACACCACTCACAGACCTCTGATCCTGGACTCTGACCCCAGAACACAGAGAACATCTCCAGTATTAAGTCTGTGGTGTAAACCAGATTGAATTTATTCTGAAACACGATTTTGTTTATGGTGAAATATTGATGTGTGACACTGAAATCTCAGAGTTGAACCTGAACTTACCCACCAAAGAACGAATCCTGCATCGTTGTCCAAACCCTCGTCTCCACCCAGTTTGTCTTCATTTTGCAGGACTGGATGCTTTTTAATGTTAGTCACTGACTTGTGGTTCAGACCCAACCTCATGCTGCACTCTCCCATCGACATGGGGAGTTGAACCTGTTGGACTGATGGAGCTTGGAGTGTAAAACGCGATAACCCCACAGCGAGCGATGGGCTGACATCAGGTCATCCAGCTTTTCCTGGAATCTGAAGCTTTTGTGGCCTTGGAGGACTTTTACATTCCACATTAGTGACTGTTCTTCTAGATGGATTCCAGCTTCAAAAACAGCCGTATTTACCCAGCATTCCTCAACCAACCCATTTAAATGAACAACAGGACATATCTTCCAGTTACCACAAAGGAAAACACTATTTTTATTTTAATAAAAATCTTCATTAATGAATATTTAACATGTTATTTATACTACTTTATATCACATTAGTTATCCCAAAGTTTGTTCATTCAAAGCCACTGTAGAATGTGGAAGCTCCACTTTAACTACATTTCATTTATTTAATTTCAAACATTATAATTTAAAGAAATGATTAGATGCTCATATAAACCTGTTTTCTCATTAAGATATTTTCCTTTTCTTTATCAGTGTTTTGGTTGAACACATTAACAGGAATCATGTGACTAGCGGTGATTTACAGGAGATGCTTCATCTCAGTGATGGGATGGAACCTGGATTTATTTATAATGAAACTGTGACCAGGTGACATGAAAGCGAGTCCTTCCTGACTGAATTCAGCCTCTCTAGTTAGCGAGGAGTGAAAACGGGGATTTTCTGGCCTCGCAGACATGCAGAGGGAGCAGCTGTGATGAAGAGCAGGGCTTCCTTCATCCAGCGACATTACTTTCAGAGAGCTTTCTGAGGAGCTGGACAGTCTTAGTACACATTATCTCTCTCATTTATCACCAAAGCAACTCAGAAGTGACAGGAGTTGGGCCTCCAAACCTTCCCACTAGAAATGTCTGAAGAAAATGGAGAAGCTCTCTAATTGAAGCGAGCACCTGAAAATCAGCCTGCATCTCATTGCAACTCCATAATTATGACAGCCTGTCATGAGAGAAAATGAAAACATGCAGAACGGATTATAAAATCACTTAGTCTTCATTTGTGGGGCTTTTAGGGCGAAACAGGCAGATGTGCATAGCAACAAGTGGCTTCAGGAACTCTGGACTGAGTTTTCTGTTGACGGGAACCCTAACAGAGATTTCCCCTGCACAGACTCTGGATGTGGCTCTGACAGGATCAGCTGTTAAAAGCATGTATGACAGTTTCCATCCTCACGTGTCCAACAGGACGTCTCTGCCAGAGACGGCGCTGACTCATCTAAATATTTACCCTAAAGCCACAAATGACATGTTTTATATCCATTCATTCCTTATCTGAACCGCTTCTTCCAGCACGGGTCACGGGGAGGCTGGAGCCTCACCCAGCATTGATCTGGTGAGAGGCACCTGGACAGGTCGCCAGTCCATCGCAGGGCCAACACAGAGAGACAAACAACCATTCGCCCTCACGCTCAGTCCTAGAGAGAATTCACCAGTTAACCTAACATGTCTTTGGATGGTGGGAGGAAGCCGGAGAACCTGGAGAGAACCCACGCATACACGGGGAGAACATGAAAGCTCATTCTAGTACCGGTTCGTCCTCTTCATCAGGACAGCCTTCTAGTACCGGGTCGTCCTCTTCATCAGGTCCGCCTTCTAGTACCGGTTCGTCCTCTTCATCAGGACAGCCTTCTAGTACCGGGTCGTCCTCTTCACCAGGACCGCCTTCTAGTACCGGTTCGTCCTCTTCATCAGGACAGCCTTCTAGTACCGGGTCGTCCTCTTCATCAGGACCGCCTTCTAATACCGGGTCGTCCTCTTCATCAGGACAGCCTTCTAGTACCGGTTCGTCCTCTTCATCAGGACCGCCTTCTAGTACCGGTTCGTCCTCTTCATCAGGACCGCCTTCTAGTACCGGGTCGTCCTCTTCATCAGGTCCTCCTTCTAGTACCGGGTCGTCCTCTTCATCAGGTCCGCCTTCTAGTACCGGGTCGTCCTCTTCATCAGGTCCGCCTTCTAGTACCGGTTCGTCCTCTTCATCAGGACAGCCTTCTAGTACCGGGTCGTCCTCTTCATCAGGACCGCCTTCTAGTACCGGGTCGTCCTCTTCATCAGGACCGCCTTCTAGTACCGGTTCGTCCTCTTCATCAGGACCGCCATTTTAGTACCGGTTCGTCCTCTTCATCAGGACAGCCTTCTAGTACCGGGTCGTCCTCTTCATCAGGACCGCCTTCTAGTACCGGGTCGTCCTCTTCATCAGGACCGCCTTCTAGTACCGGTTCGTCCTCTTCATCAGGACCGCCATTTTAGTACCGGTTCGTCCTCTTCATCAGGACCGCCTTCTAGTACCGGTTCGTCCTCTTCATCAGGTCCGCCTTCTAGTACCGGGTCGTCCTCTTCATCAGGACCGCCTTCTAGTACCGGTTCGTCCTCTTCATCAGGTCCGCCTTCTAGTACCGGGTCGTCCTCTTCATCAGGACCGCCTTCTAGTACCGGGTCGTCCTCTTCATCAGGACCGCCTTCTAGTACCGGGTCATCCTCTTCACCAGGACCGCCTTCTAGTACCGGGTCGTCCTCTTCATCGTGTCCACCTTCTAGTACCGGGTCGTCCTCTTCACCAGGACCGCCTTCTAGTACCGGGTCGTCCTCTTCATCAGGTCCACCTTCTAGTACCGGGTCGTCCTCTTCATCGTGTCCACCTTCTAGTACCGGGTCGTCCTCTTCACCAGGACCGCCTTCTAGTACCGGGTCGTCCTCTTCATCAGGTCGTCCTCTTCATCAGGACAGCCTTCTAGTACCGGGTCGTCCTCTTCATCAGGTCCGCCTTCTAGTACCGGTTCGTCCTCTTCATCAGGACAGCCTTCTAGTACCGGGTCGTCCTCTTCACCAGGACCGCCTTCTAGTACCGGTTCGTCCTCTTCATCAGGACAGCCTTCTAGTACCGGGTCGTCCTCTTCATCAGGACCGCCTTCTAATACCGGGTCGTCCTCTTCATCAGGACAGCCTTCTAGTACCGGGTCGTCCTCTTCATCAGGACCGCCTTCTAGTACCGGTTCGTCCTCTTCATCAGGACCGCCTTCTAGTACCGGTTCGTCCTCTTCATCAGGACCGCCTTCTAGTACCGGGTCGTCCTCTTCATCAGGTCCGCCTTCTAGTACCGGGTCGTCCTCTTCATCAGGTCCACCTTCTAGTACCGGGTCGTCCTCTTCATCAGGTCCGCCTTCTAGTACCGGTTCGTCCTCTTCATCAGGACAGCCTTCTAGTACCGGGTCGTCCTCTTCATCAGGACCGCCTTCTAGTACCGGGTCGTCCTCTTCATCAGGACCGCCTTCTAGTACCGGTTCGTCCTCTTCATCAGGACCGCCATTTTAGTACCGGTTCGTCCTCTTCATCAGGACAGCCTTCTAGTACCGGGTCGTCCTCTTCATCAGGACCGCCTTCTAGTACCGGGTCGTCCTCTTCATCAGGACCGCCTTCTAGTACCGGTTCGTCCTCTTCATCAGGACCGCCATTTTAGTACCGGTTCGTCCTCTTCATCAGGACCGCCTTCTAGTACCGGTTCGTCCTCTTCATCAGGTCCGCCTTCTAGTACCGGGTCGTCCTCTTCATCAGGACCGCCTTCTAGTACCGGTTCGTCCTCTTCATCAGGTCCGCCTTCTAGTACCGGGTCGTCCTCTTCATCAGGACCGCCTTCTAGTACCGGGTCGTCCTCTTCATCAGGACCGCCTTCTAGTACCGGGTCATCCTCTTCACCAGGACCGCCTTCTAGTACCGGGTCGTCCTCTTCATCGTGTCCACCTTCTAGTACCGGGTCGTCCTCTTCACCAGGACCGCCTTCTAGTACCGGGTCGTCCTCTTCATCAGGTCCACCTTCTAGTACCGGGTCGTCCTCTTCATCGTGTCCACCTTCTAGTACCGGGTCGTCCTCTTCACCAGGACCGCCTTCTAGTACCGGGTCGTCCTCTTCATCAGGTCGTCCTCTCCATCAGGACCGCCTTCTAGTACCGGGTCGTCCTCTTCACCAGGTCCACCTTCTAGTACCGGGTCGTCCTCTTCATCGGGTCCACCTTCTAGCACCGGGTCGTCCTCTTCATCAGGACCGCCTTCTAGTACCGGTTCGTCCTCTTCATCAGGACCGCCTTCTAGTACCGGGTCGTCCTCTTCATCAGGACCGCCTTCTAGTACCGGGTCGTCCTCTTCATCAGGTCCGCCTTCTAGTACCGGTTCGTCCTCTTCATCAGGACAGCCTTCTAGTACCGGGTCGTCCTCTTCATCAGGACCGCCTTCTAGTACCGGGTCGTCCTCTTCATCAGGACAGCCTTCTAGTACCGGGTCGTCCTCTTCATCAGGTCCACCTACTGGTACCGGGTCGTCCTCTTCATCGGGTCCACCTTCTAGTACCGGGTCGTCCTCTTCATCAGGACCACCTTCTAGTACCAGGTCGTCCTCTTCATCAGGTCCACCTTCTAGTACCGGGTCGTCCTCTTCATCAGGACCACCTTCTAGTACCGGGTCGTCCTCTTCATCAGGACCGCCTTCTAGTACCGGGTCGTCCTCTTCATCAGGTCCGCCTTCTAGTGTCGTAGATAAATTCTTTATCAAAAGGGCTGCTGATATTAAGAGTCTGCAGACAGAGGTCTTTAATGATCCTTTATTCGGCCGACCAGGGGGACACCCCTTCAGGACAAAAGACCCCGTACAATCATTCTCCCAAGCTTATATAGCCTGCCTGTCACTATTTTCAGACACACAGTACCCAGGTATGCAGCCTTGTAGGGCTGACTGGTTGACATCATTTTGATATCATGTTATAATGTCATACTATTAATATTCTGCTGACCAGAGCTACACCTGTTGTTATTCAACTCAGCTCTGATACATTCATACTTCCACACTAGTACCGGTTCGTCCTCTTCATCAGGACAGCCTTCTAGTACCGGGTCGTCCTCTTCATCAGGACAGCCTTCTAGTACCGGGTCGTCCTCTTCATCAGGTCCACCTACTGGTACCGGGTCGTCCTCTTCATCGGGTCCACCTTCTAGTACCGGGTCTTCCTCTTCATCAGGACCACCTTCTAGTACCAGGTCGTCCTCTTCATCAGGTCCACCTTCTAGTACCGGGTCGTCCTCTTCATCAGGACCACCTTCTAGTACCAGGTCGTCCTCTTCATCAGGACCACCTTCTAGTACCGGGTCGGACCTTTTTAATCCTGGTGTGATAGATGAAGCAGGTGGTGGAAACCTTCCTCAGAGGTTTTCTCCATATTGACATGACAGCATCACACAGTTGCTGCAGGTTTGTCGGCTGCATCCATGATGAGAATCTCCCGTTCCACCACATCCCAAAGCTGCTCTACTGGACTGAGATCTGGTGGCTGTGGAGGCCGTTGGAGTCCAGCGAACTCATCGTCATGTTCTAGAAAGCAGGTGGAGATGATCTGAGCTTTGTGACATGGTGCATTATCCTGCTGGAAGTAGCATCAGAAGATGCTCCACTGTGGTCATAAAGGGATGGACATAGTCATGCTCCACTCCACTCCACCCGGTGTGTCTTCTGCTGCATCCTGGTCCAGACAACTGCTGCTCTGGATATTTTCTCTGCTTCAGACCATCTCTGGAAACCCTGGAGATGGTTGTGGGGGGAAATCCCTGTAAATACTCAGACCAGCAACCATGTTCAAAGTCTCTTAAATCCTCTTTCCTCCTCATTCTGATGCTCAGTTTGAACTTCAGCTCATCTGTTCACCTTGTGAACGACATGTTGACATTTTGATCTGATTTTAGTTTATTTTATTTAAATATATCAAAAGTTTTAGTGTCTTTCATATGCTATTTAGTTTTGATCTTATGTGCAGCACGTTGTACGACTTTGATCAACTTGTTTTTAAATTGTGTTATAAATAAAGTTGCAGTTCAGCAAGTTGTCTGTGCCGCGTCTACATGCTGCCATGTGATTGGCTGGTAAGATATTGGTGTGAACAGGAAGTTGAAGGTGGAGCTGATGATATGTTTCCCTCTTCCAATATTCTTATTTTGCTTGTTCCTGTAACCAGCTGACTGGGAATATGAGCTGAATAAGCTTCTTCCTTCTAGAAGGAGGTCACCTGTTCTTTCCAGTGACAGAACTCTTGTTTCTGGCCAATCAGCTTTGTTTGTCCACTGTAACTTTTATTTCCTGCATCTCATCTCTTTAATTTAAGATTTTTTTGTCTGTATGTTGTTGAAAGAGGCCGGCGGCGGCTGGTTCTCATTTCTGGGTTTGCAGCTTGGCTCGGGGCGCCGCCTTGCCCGCTGTGGCACCTGTCGCGAGCGTTGCCCTCACAACCTGCTCACCGGGACCGGTGTACATCTAAATGTGATGTACACATTAACTTGCCTTAGCCATTAATCTGGAGCTCAGTGTGTTCCTGTTTGCTCGGAGGCTCTTCTGTCTGAGCTTAAAGCTCAGCATCGTGTTTCAGTGCAGAATCAGAACCAAATATTAAACATCTGCCATCTCCATGTAAGAAAACACATCTTAATGAGTTTTAACACCAACCATATAGTCCCATGTAAATTCTCTACACATCACTCCATAAAATAATCTGGATTATGATTCTATTACTTTAGTTAATTTACATAGAAATGTGGGTGATGTGGCTTGTTAATGAGCAGCTGTTTCATTTACTCCGGATGAAGTCCATCTCATCTATGTTCTCCTCTAAAACGGGCCCAAACCGAGCCTGAGCAGGCAATGCTGGTAGAAACTAGGACTCCTTACACTCCTGTCCCAGCATGCAGCTCAGCCGGACTTCCAACCACTTCCTCCACATTGATGCAGCTTTTCCTTAAAAATTCTAAAGTTGATTCATGTTTTTGGGGCAAAACTCCAGGATCCAGTTCTGTCTTGATAAATGTACAAACTCTGTTCCGTTTTCTAACGTTACATGGAATAATGTCAGTATATAATAATTTTTAGGGCTTACAATGACTTAATCATTATTAATCACTATTAACGAATATGCCTGAAATATGAAATCTGCCCATTTTTACTGCATAGTATCAACATAAGGAGCCGATGCTACAAATATTTATTGTTAACTGACTTTTACTTGGGTTAATGTCAGATGTCCAAGGGTCAGTAAATGCAGCACTACGACGCGGCAGCGCCCACTGCAGAAACCTGGCATTCAGTGTCAACTAAGGACCACGGGACAAGCCAAAGGTGGCTGGTGCTGGTTTCATGAGTCGGTCAGTAATGTGGCTGCTAACCTGCTTCTTCTTCGGCAGCAGCAGTCTACGGGCTCGGCAGTCCGGTTCCTGGCCTCTTTGGTGGCAAGCCTGATTAGCTTGGTTCCAGTTCGGTTTTAAATAGGATGCTGGTTTCTTATAGGGTGCACTAGTCTGAATCCAACAAATCCTTTCCCGCACTAGTAGCATTCCCTTGTCTTTTCCTCAGAAGCTGGCTTCATCTCCTTACCAGCTGAAGCTCATTAGCCAGACCAGAGAAAGGGCTCCACCCACCAGCCAACTCACCTATGAGGCGTTCATGGTCCCAGGACACCACAGCGCTACCTCTTTAACAGCAACGCCACACATCATCCCTCACAAAACCAGTCCAAACCTCAAGAAAATAATTACTACACAAAAATACTAGTACCTAACAGCAGCATGTGATGTACTTCTATATGCTGCTCTAAAACATCTCTACCATGTTCTAGATCATCATGCAGAATTCATATATCATCATCTCACCAACCGTCTCCATCGTGGTTTCTGTCCTAAAACCAGAAGATGTGACGACTGAAGTTAAACAACCGACATTGATGAAGAAATTCTGATAAACTGATGATCTGGATAAAAACAGCTTTTTCCTTTTATCATTGACGTGTGTTTGTGCAGCAGTGATAAAAGTCCTACAGCAGCTTCACCCAAAGTAAACACCTGCTGGTAAAATACATCACTGGCTGCTTGTTTTACTAGTTTTTGTTCACTTTTTTTACATCAGATGATTACTTCAGTTGTAATAATCAGTTCAATATTTCATAAAATCTAGACCTAAAAAAGGTCTCCTCTGTGCCCCCCCTTTTCCTGGTCAGGGCTCCTGGCCCCCGATCAGAACTTTTCTAGACCCGCCCCTGCATAGCTGAAGTATAAACCCTGTCTACCACCAGCAGCTACTGTTAGAGAAGGTCCTGCCAACAACAAGACTTTGGGGTAAATATGTGACGGTGTGAACATGAACCGCTAGTTTCCTCCTTCTCAGCTGATCCATAAACACACGCAGCAAGAGAGAAAAGCCGATCAGCTGATCACCGACAGCCACCATGATTCACGGAGCAACGTGAGAGGAGAGGGAGGAAGCAGCTGCTGCACAAACAGAGAGAGCAGAGATCCTCTAGAGCGGCCATGTTGGTGCAGGACGAAAAAACAAAAACAAATAAAAAACTAGTGTCATCCTCCAGGGGGCGACACCCATGCGTTGCTCCATCACTGTTCTTTTTATTCTCAAATCCATCCATAGAGTCAGCAGGCTCGTCTCTTCCATCTGGCCACTGGACGCCTCCACATCCCGCTGTCATAACGGAGAGATGACGGATGGATTGGGCTTGTCATGTCCTCCGTGCATAAAAATATCAAGGCCATTGATCACATAAATTAGTTACCGTAGCAACGTAGGGACCAGTCTGAGGTTGCAAGATGGACAGGGGGTCGATGACAGACCTTACAGACCATCTACTGCATACTGCCACATCCCGCCGTGAATGAATTATCCTCTAATCCAGGGGTAGCCAACGTCGGTCCTCGAGGGCACCAATCCAGCAGGTTTTCCAGATTTCCGTGCTCCAACACACCTGACTTAAACCAACGAGTCATTGTGGAGATCCTTATAGGCTGTTGGATCCATTTAATTTGAGTCAGGTGTGCTGGAGCAGGGAAATCTGAACTTTTTACAGGAAATTACTCTTCTAATTTTATATTGTGGCTCCACAGGTTGGCAGCTGGATTAGAGTAGAACTTCCACTTTGTTAAACACATTATATTTAAATATGTAAATAATAGTGCAACAATTTAAATTTTTAGTCGCGATGAAAGCAGACCTGCTGCTATATGAAGAAAATGCAGTAAATCCTGGTTTACAAACACTAAATCAGGGGTGTTCAACCTGCGGCTCCGGAGCAGTAAGGGGGTCTCTGGACCTTCCACAAAGGCGCTTAATACATGATTAAACATGCTAAAGAGCTACCTCATGTTAGAATATAGATATAATAAATGCAGTTTTTTTAAGACATTTTTCAGTTTTTTTCATGGAATAATTAAATTAAATTTCCACAACATGATGACATCAAAAATAGTAAGAATATATTTTTATCTATTTTTCCTGTTATTGGGTTGGAAACTGTGGACCTTTTTTTTTTTTACATCATTTTCCACAAATCATCTCAGAGAAGAAAGTCTGTCTACTGCTAAAGTTTTATGTTTTTCTTTCTTTTAAAACCTGAAAATAGAAATAAAAATGTGGTTCTATAGTAGATATTTATCAAACATTATAATTAGTCTTTTTTCTAAAAGTCTGGTAACATCTGCGTCTCTAAAGTAGTTTTATTTAGCTGGCTGAGGGAAAAATGGCTCTTTGGATTGGAAAGGCTGCAGACCCCTGCACTAAACACATAAACAGGTTTAGCAGCAGTTTTCTCTTTAAACAGCAACAGTTAAAATATTTCTTCATATATAAAATCAAAGATTTATGAGAAAGAAGGATGAAATGTTCAGGATTTACTAACTAAAAGGTAAAAAGTCAGCAGGATGAGTTTAAAGCTGTGAAGCTGCTTCCTTCTAAACACAGAAGGAACAATATGTGATGAATATCAGCATCAGGTGAACAGACAGAAAGCAGGATGAGAATCTCACAGCTTCTAGATGGTGAGGAGAGAGAAATATTCACAATATGCACAATAACTTCCATCCATGCACCTTCACTGCTTCATTATCCACATTTCTGGATATAAATTCTCTAAACTTTCATTCTTAGCTTGACTGTTTAGCTTCACCTCTGCACCTGCAGCCTCCGCTACCGGGAGTTAAGGGTTAACATCTCGTTTCCGGGTGTAGCGTCAGGTCTGTAGATGTAACTATAAACATGTGTGGTATCCACAGAAAGTCCAGAATCTCAGCTACCAGCTCAGTAAAACCATTTCTATCACCAACACACACAGTTAAGACAACAATAATTAAAAGACCAGGTACACAAAGTCTGAAAAATACATAAACACAGATGATGTTTCCCCATGAACACGAACAAACGGCTCCTCTACTGAAAGCTCACATCTCACAGATTCCACAGCTGGAAGTTTCATCTTAATATGACCAAGATTCACCGAACCAGAGGCAGAAGAAGGCTCGATGCAGACATGATGTTTCCAGCCTCAGCTGTCAGACTGGGAGGTAAAATGATGTAAAATGAATGTATGAATAGATGTAGCAGCATAAAGGTCGACCAGAAGAAGAAAGCAGAATTTATTACTAACAGAACTTTGTAGAAATAACACACAGACCAACAGTGACCAAACCTTTTCTCATCTCATCGTTCTCTCAAGTCTTGGCTTTCAGGAGAAAAAATATTGTTATTGAAACAAACACACAACAGAAACTATTTCCATGTTTCCACTTTTTCCTCATTTCCAGTTATTCCTGCTACTATGTAAATCTGAATAAAGTTTCATTCATGAAAACTTTATTTGAATTGTTTGTTGTGGGTCTGTCTTCAGTTTGAGTCGGTTTTGTTTTATTAAACATTGTGATGTAAATTATTTGCTTTATTTTTATTTATTTTGTATTTCTACTTTTAGTCTGTTTAATATATTTTTTATTCCATTTCTCTTATTTTCCTCAGAGAAATCACTTTTTTTCCTTTCAACTCAAACCAGATGATTTATGTCAGTAAATAAAGTTAAATATAAAGTTTGATTGACTGATTCAGTCAATCATTTAAAAGTTTTCATCCAAAATAACAAAACTTTTGCTGTATTTTAGTTTGAAACTAGCTTAAATGAGGCTGACAAGAAAAAAACTGACCATGAACATTTCTAAAGCAGCTGTTGGGGAGCGAATCAGGTGTGGTGGAGGCGTGACCTCCTAGACCAGGGCTACTCAATTCGGTCCTACGAGGGCCGCACCAACACACCTGAGTCAAATTAATAAGTTATTGTGTAGAACTTGATTGGCTGTTAGAGCCACCTAATTTGACTCAGGTGTGTTGGTGCAGGGACACATGGAAAACCTGCTGGATTGCGGCCCTCGTAGGACCGAATTGAGTAGCCCTGTCCTAGACTGACGTTAACGCAGGCGGTGTCCGTCTTTAACTGTAGTCATGTTACAATGAGGCCAACAGGGGGCGCTAAAAACTCTGGACCAACAGCTGGCGTCACTATGGCAACCATCTACCGGCTTCAGATCTCTCAGGGAGGAGGTGCATTTGACATCATCCTGCCTCCTTCCAGTTTACGTTTTATTTAAGAACAAAATCCTTCCAAAACATAAAAACATGAAAACGAAATCAGGTTTTTCTGGATGGAGAGCGACTTGTGACCCTGACAGTAAATCAAGGCATCGGCAGCAGCTACTACCGTCAGGTTTGTTCTCATTAAAGCTCCAGTAGTAGACGGCTCAGAGAACACATGGATGGGAAAAATGTTCCTGATCACAAGCCAGGAGGAACCAAGCCAAACTAAACTGATTGCATATTTTATAAAAGGCTGAGTGTTTGACAGAGGCTTGTGCATGCGCTCCAACAGGGTGAGGGGAAGCTAAACATCTGAGCGTGGCTCTTTACTTCACTCTGCAGCAGCTGCTTCAGCTCTGTTACAAGGCCCAAAACATCTGCACAGAATAAACACTGATTAACTCTACACATGTAAATAAAGTTAGCTTTTCCTTTGGTCGGACTCACTTCAGCTTTATCTGGACCACACGTGTCAAACATACGGCCCGCAGACCAAAACCAGCCCCAGCTGACCTGCAGGATGAATGTGGTAAAAATGAAAACAACAAATAAAATTTTAACTGTAAATTTTAATCAAAGTTATGAATTTTCTAACAGTGGTACTCTGATCATGAGAAACACTGGATTTTTCATTTCCAGATACCCAGAACAAAATGTTTGCTGGTTAAAATGTACGTATAAATAACAAACTGAGGCAAAGTTTGATAGAATATAATGTTTAAAAATGTTATTAAAATTTGGAAAATATCTAATTTTCAAATCTAAATTATATAAAAACTATATAGGATCCTGGGAATGTCTCAGATTCCAGAGATATGCTGGAAGAACAGGCTGGAAAAACTACACTAAACTTTCTGATTCCCAAGACCACACTGGATGGATGGATGGATGATGGATGGATGGATGGATGGATGGATGGATGGATGGATGGATGGATGGATGGATGGATGGATGATGGATGGATGGATGGATGGATGGATGGATGGATGGATGATGGATGGATGGATGATGGATGGATGGATGGATGGATGGATGGATGGATGGATGATGGATGGATGGATGGATGGATGGATGATGGATGGATGGATGGATGGATGGATGGATGGATGGATGATGGATGGATGGATGGATGGATGGATGATGGATGGATGGATGATGGATGGATGATGGATGGATGGATGGATGGATGGATGGATGGATGGATGGATGGATGGATGGATGGATGGATGATGGATGGATGGATGGATGGATGGATGGATGGATGGATGATGGATGGATGGATGGATGGATGGATGGATGATGGATGGATGGATGGATGGATGGATGGATGGATGGATGGATGGATGATGGATGGATGGATGGATGGATGGATGATGGATGGATGGATGATGGATGGATGGATGATGGATGGATGGATGGATGGATGGATGATGGATGGATGGATGGATGGATGGATGGATGGATGATGGATGGATGGATGGATGGATGATGGATGGATGGATGGATGGATGGATGGATGGATGATGGATGGATGGAACAATCCAGAATAAAATGAAGGAGATGATGAGGTGGAGAGTCTGCTGCCAACATGAACCAGTCAGTAAAAGAAAAGGAAGCTTCCGTCATTTATTTTGAGACCCAGCAGTGGGACAGACTGGAGGTCTAGAAGTGATGCAACGCTTATGAAACACACAAGAGGCGGATTTCCTTTATTTATTCATTCTTACACAATCCTTTTGTAATTGTTGTCCCAGTTTCCATCAAGACCATCTCCATTTCCTGCAGCTCCTTGTCCACCTGGTTAATAGCGATGATGGTTCCCTCTGCACCTGCAGGACTTCCTCTGAGGACACGACTGCTGGGTGGAGTCTCTGGTCTCACCCTCTCCACCCACAGCTGCAACACCCAGGAACTATGAAGAAATATTATAACACTAAATAAACTGCTACCAGTCTCAAATTATCTGTACATGTTTATTTTATATTTAAAACCAAAGACCACATTACCGGCATCATTACTGTCATCTAGCAGCTTTTCTCCACAACCACCTACTGTGGGCTGCAGCGTCTTACTGAAGGTCCCACCTGGAAGGTGTTACTGTTTTACCCTGTGGGAATCGAACTTCCATCTCCCGCATGGTGGACTGATGTTCTACCGACTGAGACATCCATCCGTACGTTTAGATGTCTCTGGTGTTTCTTCCTTCTGACTCTGTGATGACAGCGTCTCCACCTGCTGCCACTATTCTGTCTTTCTGACACCAGTAACGTCCACGCCGTGTCCACCAGGTAACATTTTCACCTTTTCCAACGTGGTCCGTCAGGATCTCTGTCTCACACCCCAAAATATTCCACTTCTTCCCTCTTTTTCCCTCCCAAGTCGTCATGGAAATGATGTGATGAATATGTATTACAGGCGTCCACCTGACCATTTATAGCCATCATGTGGGCGGGGCAAGGTGTCCCTCACCTGCGCTGCTTTAGAGTTGGTTCTGGTTTATAAACGGTAACAGGTGGAGGACGTGCAGCATTTCAGACGCCGCCTGTAGTTTGCTTTGCTATGCACAGTTTGATAAATGAGACCCGAGGACATGATGATGAAGCCACTTCCTGTCAGACTTTCCACCAATCAGAGAGCTTAGATTGACGGTAACGTCCAATCAGGAGCAGCCAAAGATCAACCAGTGAGCAGAAAGTTCTATGTGTGTGTGAAAAGAAGAAAAATAATGCTCCTCTATGGCTGGAATAAAGCCAAGAAGACGTTTCTGATGCACGGTGGCGCCACAAAGCAGCTGAGCTGGAGTTGGTTTAGTGAGGATAGCAGGTAAATAGTAGCAGGAATAACTGGAAATGAGGAAAAAGTGGAAACATGGAAATAGTTTCTGTTGTGTGTTTGTTTCAATAACAATATTTTTTCTCCTGAAAGCCAAGACTTGAGAGAACAATGAGATGAGAAAAGGTTTGGTCACTGTTGGTCTGTGTGTTATTTCTACAAAGTTCTGTTAGTAATAAATTCTGCTTTCTTCTTCTGGTCGACCTTTATGCTGCTACATCTACTGTTTCAATGCTGTGAAAAGAGGTTATTGTTGGGAGATCATTATGAACCTGGGCAGAAACTATTTCCAGTGAAGCAATGAGTGACCATTCCCAGCTTTTTGCTGATGTCTTTCCTCCTGGACGCAGTGTTAACCAGGGCTCTAAACTAACATTCTCCAACCCACCGACTGCAGGTTACAATTAAATTTTGTGGCTATTACTAAATACAGCCATTTTGGTGGATGATGAATAAGTAAAGTTTGTATTTAGCTAAAAAGCCAATTCTCATGGGAGAATAGCTTACCTGGTGTAACTTACCTTTCTTTTCTTTTTTTTTTTTTTTTATTTATTATTATTATTATTATTATTATTTTTTAACTTTATTTAACAGGGACAGCACATATTAAGAAACAAAGATAGAAATCAGTGTAAATATGCCAGGGTTAGCCGAAAGGCAAATTTTCACCCGTAGTCCCTGGCCAGATCTTACAAGGCTACCTGGTAACTAATAAAATATTATAAAAACACATTATGAACACACACACGCACAGAATTACTAAAATGGCAGAAAAAAAACACATACACACACACACACACACACACACACATTATATATACATATATATATATATACAGGTATAAACACGTTACACATTTACAGTTACACAATTACTAAAATTGTACCTAATCTGTAACAAACCCTCAAGAAACACAGACCGTCGACATTAATGTTGACAAATGGAGGTATCAATAAGCCACTTTTTTGTGGTGGAATGGAATGACTATTAAGTGTCAAGTTGTCTTGTAAACACGACATATATTTGTATACTTTATCAAATTTTCCCAACTCCTTAGGCTATATTTCCTGAGTATTTAACAGTGATGGCAACTAGATTTTAGGGTCTGTTTGTATAAGGATGTCAAAGGTTTGAGAGTGGTAGAATTGACCTGTGACCAGCTCGTCAAACTGTCGTGTGAAATAATCATTGAATGCATGAACATTTTAGCTGCCTCAGTAGACATACAGTGTGTTACAGATCTAAAATTGGCTTACAAACATTTTTTACCTGAGCCCTAAAGTTAAGGTTGGAGTCTATCACAATACCTAAATACTTAAATTCATTTACCACCTGTAACCTTTCTCCTACGACAAAAACATCTGGTTCTGAAATATTGTTTTTCTTGTTGAAGAACATCCCAACAGTTTTGGGCACATTTAGTTTTAGACAACACTGACTGAGCCATTTTGTCACCATAGCATTTGTAAGTTTGGCAGCAACATATTATTTAGTGCTGCCATCTACTTACAATACTGTGTCATCAGCATACAGTTGGATCTCAGTCTCAGGGCATACGGAAATCAAGTAACATCGCACCGACAGCACCACCTTTATCCATCATTAATTTTACTTTTTACAATAAGACACAATTTGCTGTTTCGGTAGAGTGCTTTGCTCTGAAACCAAATTGCACTGGATGCAGAGAGAAAACACTGTTATTAAGATGGTGGATTATTTGCTCAACTATTCGTTTCTCTGCAACTTTCGACATCACAGGTAAAATATTGATAGGCCTGTAGTTACTAGCAGAAAAAGGATCACCAGATTTAAAAATTGGAGTAACAATTGCAGATTTCCAGACATCTGGGAACTTGGCCTGAGCTATCGAAAGGTTTATTATTTTAGTTATGGGACTAGCTAATGATGAACCAAGAACTTTGAGCATTACTGCATCCATCCCCAGTGCATCTTTTGCTCTTGATGGGTTGAGTGATCTTATAATTCTCCTAACCTCGTTATCGTTAAATTTGTTTCCTTGCCTCGTGATGTTGTCCTGTAAGCTTTTTTAACTGATTCCAAATTATTTGGGCATTTCCCCGTGTTCCTTTAATCATAGTGATAAAAAAAAGTTTGCCTTTGCTTTCCTTATCTCCCTAGTTACTTTGTTTCTTAACGTTATGAAACAATGTTTGTCAAGAACCTTGTGTAGCTTACCTGGTGTAGTTTACCCGGTGTAGTTTACCCGGTGTAGTTTATGAGCTGGTGCCTGAACAAAGTGCAGTTGAATGAGAAAATAAATTTAAATGAAATGAGACGTGTAGAAGGACAAACATAAATCTGAAGTAAACAACCAGGCTGGTTAGTAACTGGTTACTAAGTTTGTTCCAAACAATTTTAAGAAGCGTGTTTTATGAAATGCATTCAGTTTCACTTGAAATCTGGATTATTCTCCCTGAAAATCACCGTGGCTAGTGGAAATCTGATTGGCCGGTAACGTTAGGACTCTAGCAGCCACACTGGCTGCTGATCTGGTGTTAACACTGTTAGGGTTCTGTTATGGTTACTGGGTTTTTGTGTTTCTTGGTTTATTAGGTTCTGATTATAGTTTGGGTTTCTGGGTTTTTGTCATGTCCAGTTCTGTTTTCCCTCATGTCCTCTGGTTTCTGTTCCTAGCTCGTTACCTCACCTGGTTTGATTTGTCATTCACGTCATCTGCTCCTTGTTACTCCCTCTGTCTATAAATGCTGTTGGTTTTCAGTTTTGCTTTGTCAGATCCTTGTGTGTGGTTCCTGCACCTCAGTTTGAGTTTAATAAACTCATTTTCACCTGCACACCCTGTCTCCTGCCTTGACTGCCTGCAAGTGGGTCCGCACCTCCGACAACATACGCATAACAAACACACCTGAATGCTGCACAGCGCTGCATGTGGGTAGCTTCCATGTCTCCAGTTCAACTCGTTCAGGTTAATCTAAACTTCACATCTTGATTCATCTGAACTGCAGATGAAAGCTGGCATCAAGTGTTTGCCGTGGTTCGTAAACTTCTTTTCATACGTCTCCTGAGAGCAGCAGTGAGAAAATTAATACAAAATTATACAAAATATACAGAGACAGAAAAATGACTTAAATAATTAGATCAGTGGTACTCAAACTGAGTGATACTAAATTAAATATATATACATATATATATTAATGGGCAACGATTAAAATTTTTAATCGCAATTAATCGAATTGTTACGCGCAAAATGTCTCCTTTAAAAGAAGGCCTACAGATATATACAGAAAATACAGTAAATTTTGGTTCACAAACACGACATCAGGCGTCTCCAACCTGCAACTCTGGACCTTCCACAATGCCTCTAAATACGTGGCTAAAATATTTTTTAAATCTATCTTTCTTGTCATTAGGTTGGAAACTAGGGACTTTTTTTTTCCATCAAATATCTACATCCCTTAGAAGAAAGTCTGTCTATCCTTTGTTTATAAAGTTTTTATGTTTTTCTTTATTTTAAAACCTTAAAAATTGAAATAAAAAATGTGTTTCTTTAAAAATAACAAACATCCTATGGTGGCTCTTCATTAAAATAAATATTAAGTTGCCTTTTTGAAAAGTCTGGTAACATCTGCGTCTCTAAAGGAGTTTTATTTAGCTGGCTGAAGGAAAAATGGCTCTTTAGATTGGAAAGGCTGCAGACCCCTGCACTAAACACATAAACAGGTTTAGCAGCATTTTTCTCTTTAAACAGCAACAGTTAAAATATTTCTTCATGTATAAAACCACATATTTATGAGAAAGAAGGATGAAATGTTCAGGATTTACTAACTAAAAGGTAAAAAGTCAGCAGGATGAATTTAAAGCTGTGAAGCTGCTTCCTTCTAAACACAGAAGGAACAATATGTGATGAATATCAGCATCAGGTGAACAGACAGAAAGCAGGATGAGAATCTCACAGCTTCTAGATGGTGAGGAGAGAGAAATATTCACTATATGCACAATAACTTCCATCCATGCACCTTCACTGCTTCATTATCCAGGTTTCTGGATATAAATTCTCTAAACTTTCATTCTTAGCTTGACTGTTTAGCTTCACCTCTGCACCTGCAGCCTCCGCTACCGGGAGTTAAGGGGTTAACATCTGGTTTCCGGGTGTAACATCAGGTCTGTAGATGTAACTATAAACATGTGTGGTATCCACAGAAAGTCCAGAATCTCAGCTACCAGCTCAGTAAAACCATTTCTATCACCAACACACACAGTTAAGACAACAATAATTAAAAGACCAGGTACACAAAGTCTGAAATCACATGTAAACACAGATGATGTTTCCCCATGAACACGAACAAACGACTCCTCTACTGAAAGCTCACATCTCACAGATTCCACAGCTGGAAGTTTCATCTTAATATGACCAAGATTCACCGAACCAGAGGCAGAAGAAGACCCGAGTTATGCTGCACGTTTGTAAAAGTCAGAAAGCATGTCTTACCTTTGCTGTCTGGCATAAATTAAAGCCACATTTATTTAAAGTAAATAAATAAGTTTCTAGGTGTCTTTCGGGAGCAGTTTCTCGTCCAAAAAACACGAAGTTCTGCCATCTGCAGGTTTACACAAAGAGAAACGTCGGTTCTTCTTCTTCTTTCTTAAGTTCCAGACAGAAAACGTCTCTACGTGTTAATAAAGCCGCTCTCTCCTGATTACATCAGACGCACCACTGCAGCAGGGAAGAGAGACATGGACGCCATGTTTCTGTCATCAAAGCCAGCAGCCAGCAAAAAAAAAAAAAGAAAATAGAAAAAAAAAAAAACTTAATGCACAATAAAAAATAAAAAAAAACAGCTTTAATTAAGCGTTAACGTGCACTAACCAGCACTAATATATATATATTTATATATATATAGTATTAGTCAGTGGCTCAGTGGGCAGAGTGGTCGTCTTGTAGCCTGAGGGTTGCCGGTTTGATCCAAAAACCTGCACCGAAGACACCGAACCCCTACCTGGTCCTGGGGCGTGGTTAGCGCCCTGCATGGCAGCTTTCGCCATCAGTGTGTGAATGTGATGTATATGTAAAGTGCTTTGGGTAAAAGTGCTATATAAATACAGGTCATTTATCAAAAAATTTTAAATAAACACATTTAATCAATCAATAAATCTGCTAATAACTACTTAGATGGGTCATTAATTAATATTGGAAATCAATATATAATAATAAATATATAGTTACTTGTCAGTAATGAATAAAAATTGGAACAAAATTATGAATAAATCATCATCATCATCATTATCCTCATCAGTATCATCATCATTACTGTCACCATCACCATCATCATCATCATCATCATCAATCAGTGTTTCCCTCCAACATGACTTAAATAAAATGGACCCAACAGCCTATGCAGTTCTCCACAATGACTCACTAATCTGAGTCAGATGTGTTGGAGCAGGGACACAATAAAAACCTGCTGGACTGTAGCCCCTGTAGACCTGAACTGAATAGCCCGGATCTACATGTTAAATCCATTTCTGCTCCCTTGCGTACGTAAACAGCGACGTCCGTTTCAAACGCCGTCGTCGTGCTTCCATGCATGTTTTACGTTGTCATTGTTGAGTCAGTTCCTCCACTAGGGGGCAGTGCTGAGCTCAGAGTTCACTCCCACGAGCCGGCGTCAGTTTCAGACCCCGTTTAGCAGCAGTAACACGTCGCAGTTAAGTTGTTTCCAACCGCCCAACGTGCCCTAGACACTCACACATAATCTTTCTTCAAAAGCTCGCACAATTTCTAAAGTCCTCATCTTCATTCTTCTTCTGCTTTTTTGTTTCATTCCTGATCCTCTTCTTCTCTGGTTCATTCCTTTCCCCGATTGCAGGTCAGCTTGGCAATGGTAGCACTGAGCTCACAGAGGTGGGCTTGGGTCTGGAGAACCTGGGTTCAACCCCCCAACTGCTCCCCGGGGCCCACTGCTCCTATCAGCAAGGACGGGATAAATGCAGAGAAAGAATTTCCCAGCTGGGATTAATAAAGTAGAATAAAATTAAAAAATAAATAAAAATATTCTGCTCAGCACTGCCCCCATGACCTTCGGTGGTATTGCTCGGTCTTCTGCTAAGCTCCCTGAAAACGGACCAGATTAGGTACGTTTTCGTCTCCTGCGTCCAGCATAAATGTGCCTCAAGGCTGGAAAACTGTCAGAATCTTGATAAACAAGGAGGAAAACGTGGTTTTTGGTGGATTCTGTTCACCGCCGTAACAAGGCACTAGATACCCAAATTCAGCTTCTCTCACCGAGATCATGCCAAAGTCAGATTTTCAGGGTGTATGTAAGAATCCCTCATTTTCATGTTCCCAAACATATCAGATTAGGGTTTAGAGCAATAAATGTTGCAGATTTAAACAAGTTTAACCCCTTTGTTCCCAGTTTTTCTCCTTCCAGATGTGTCAGCAAACCGGCCGTGAACATAAAAACCTCTGGATGGGAGACAAGAAGAGCTCATTCTCTTTCAAGGGATTATAAGCTAATGAAAACATAAATATTAATATGCCATTTATTGCTGATGGATCTCCAGAATCCTCTTCACAGATCCACAAACTTCACCATCACTCTGAACCAGATCCCAGAACTGTAAGACGGAGAGGAAAGGTCCATCCTTAGCTCATGAGAAACCTGATTCTAATAAGTGTGTTAGCATGACACTCCCATTATTTCATTCTTGTGCATTTTGTAATGCCCCCTGGGCTTTCTCTACCCCATCAAAGACTCTGCCTGGTCCAGCAGCTCTGATCCAGCTGGCAGCAGGCCCGGCTGGAGGGGAAGTGCCTGCCTACATCAGATCCTGATGTGGGACAGCTGCCAGACCGGGCTGCTGGACTCCCAATATGGAACTTTTGGCAGCCATGTTTATGAGTTTTATGTTATTTTGTTCACAATCCTGGTTCGGGAAAGGTCTACGAGATCGAAACGAAGCTCAGATAAAATCTACTAATGAGAAACAGAACTTTATTGGAAGCCAATTCATCAGGTTTGATGCAACAAATGTCTTCAGAGAAAAAACTTCTTCCATCTGGTTCATATTTCTGATGTAATTGGTTGTACTTCATATCAGAGATTCAACATTTTCTCGGTAGTGTTCGGAGACCAGCTGCTCCACATCAAACCAGCTCAAGCTGGTGTAAAATTGTGTGTAAACATAATGAGGAGATCAAGCAGAAGTGTCGAGGCTGGACGCCAGATTTTCTCCAAAGATATGAGGAAAACAACTTTTATTCCTTCTCACACACCTGCAGGCAAACCCACATCTGCTCGTTCTGTTTCGTACAGGCTTCGTACTTCGTACAGTTTCCCTTAAGGCTACCGCTGGTGGGTTCATCCCAGCACTGAAGAGTTAAGTCAACGCCCACCTACAGGGTGGGCCCACCTCGGCCTCGAGCAGAAACAGGACTTGGAGATTTTCTGGGTTATTGCACGTAGGTGTGTTTATGCTTGTGGTTCTGAACAGACCCAGTGAGGCATCGACTACATCCTGCTTGGCCTAAACCAGCGATAGCCTCAAAGGGCAGAGACTGTTTGAGATAGAACCTTGGTTACAAACTGTGACGGGTACTATGAGTTTAGGCTTCGCTCTGTAAGTTTTGGGCCCCACTGGCTCTGTACGGGCTGAAGGAAAAGCTGTTTATGGGACCTGATGGGACAGTCTCAGTCCTATTTATGCATTAGGCCGAGGTGAGACCTTCCCACAAGGTGGGTGTGGTCTAAGTTTTCAGTGCCGGGAAATACAAGCAAAGGATGAAAAACAACTAAACATGTTACCACAGTTATGCTGACGACACACATCTACATAACCATCTCACCAGGAGACTACAGTCCGACCCAGACTCTGATCACCTGCATGGATCAGATTGAAGATCGCATGGGCCAGAACTTCCTTCAGTTACATGAAGACTAAACTGAAATAAGAAGAAAGATTAAAAGTCAGTTCTCAGCTTCAAACAGCAAAGTTCAAAACTACTAACCAAGCCAGAAACCCGGGAGTAGTCCTGAACTCAGACCAGGAGTAGTCCTGGTCTCAGACATGGGAGTAGTCATGGACTCAGACCTGGGAGTAGGCCTGGTCTCAGACCTGGGAGTAGTCATGGACTCAGACCTGGGAGTAGGCCTGGTCTCAGACCTGGGAGTAGTCCTGGACTGAGACCTGGATTTTAGCAGTTATATTAAGACAGCTGTGAAGTCACTTAAAGAACATCTGGAGGATTAAAGGACTGATGAGTCAGCAGGATTTAGAAAAACTGGTCCATGCATTTATTTTTAGTAGACTGGACTACTGTAATACTGTCCTCACAGGTCTCCTTAAAGAGTCCATCAGACACCTGCAGTTGGTCCAGAACGCTGCTGCTCCAGTCCTCACTAAGACCAGGGATATAGATCCTAGAACTCCAGTCCTCACTAAGACCAGGAAAGTAGATCCTAGAACTCCAGTCCTCACTAAGACCAGGAAAGTAGATCCTAGAACTCCAGTCCTCACTAAGACCAGGAATGTAGATTCTAGAATTCCAGTCCTCACTAAGAGCAGGAAAGTAGATCCTAGAACTCCAGTCCTCACTAAGACCAGGAAAGTAGACCCTAGAACTCCAGTGCTCAGATCTGCACACTGGCTTCCTTCTGTTAGTTTACAAAGACCTGAATGATTTAGGACCAAACTACATTCAGGATCTTCTAGTTGGCCATGAAGCAACCAGATCCCTCAGGTCATCAGGGTCAGGTCTACTTTCAGAGTCAGAACTGAACATGGAGAGGCAGCGTTCAGCTTTATGCTCCTCACATGTGGAACAAACTCCCAGAAACCTGCAGGTCTGCTGACTCAGCAGTTTTTTTTTTTTTTTTTTTTTTTAAACCCTGTCCTGTCCAGCATCCTAACATACAGAACGGTGGTCTGTGTGCCATATTTTGCTTGACAGATTTGCTCTACCAAGGGAGACATGTTACATACATGGCTGCCCTTGATATTTTTATTATTTTTATTGTAATCTTATTTTCTTTAGTCTTATATGTCAGTGCCGAACCTGACAGGGAGATAGAGGAAGAGACAGAGAGAGAAAAAAAAAGGGAGAAAAGGACAGGATTAAAATGTGGAAATAACAGTTGTCTATGCTGCCCAGAACATATCACAAAAAAAAAAAAAAAACAACAACATAAACTACCACAGTACTACATGATACCGAAAGAAAGATAGAATGATGATAATATAAAAAATTACAATAGTCATCAAACGTACCTGCAGATGAACGTACCAACACACAAACATCAGCTACATCTAGTGAGAAGCGGATGGAGAGACGAGCACGTTTGTGAGCATGCACGTGTTAATATGCATGTGTGGCCATGCAACAGGGAGGAAATGTGTACCCGCAAGGGGGCCGCGATCACGCCCCACCCCGAAGCATCAGCAGGGGACGGGGGGAGCCCGAGGCCCCAAAGGCCAAGCAGATCCACAGAGTACCAAGCCTGGGACAGCCAAAGCAGACAGAGCAGCGGCCCACCCGGACCAGGGCAGAGGGGTCCCCAGACCAGAACCCCCGGCGCGACGGGGCAGGGGCACCGGGCAGCCCAGGGCGATGGCGAGCAGGCCCAGCGGGCGCCGGGCGCTGCGGCGCAGGCCGCACGGAGGGCAGGCGCCCCAGAGGCCCAAGGGCCACCCTTTCCCCCCAGCAAAGCCCCACCCAGAAACCCGACGGGGCCCGACCGCCCCAGGCAAAACCACCGTGGGCCACGCCAACCCAACACCAAGGGTAGGCACCCCAGGGACAAGAACATGTCCGCAGGTCCCCCCCCCCCCCCCCCCCCAAAAAAAAAAAAAAAAAAAAAAACCTCTTTACCCCAACCCTTACCCATTCACCCCCCGCAGCCCCGAGTGCATCCCGGGACACGAGGGCGTAGGAAGACCCCGGCCCCCCTGCCCCCCAGCCTGAGTTGTGTGTGCATGAGTATGGGCTATTTATAATGCAATTAAAAACTGGAAGGAGCCATGAGATGGTGATGGGTCCCACTGCTGCCAGGCAGCAGGACCCCCTCAGGACTCCCTCAGTGTGTGTCAGTGTGTGTTATGTGTGTAGTGCAGTACTGTTAAATATGGTAGTGTCTAACATGTAAATAAAATCGGGGGGAGAGAGGTCACAAAGGGAGGGGATGGAGGAAGGGCCACCTCGGTGGCTCCTTTCCGCCCACCCATAGCCCATGTGCCCATCCCCCCGAGGCCCTAAATGTATATTGATGTCTAGGTTGTGATTAAAATCTAGTGGGGCGGGCAGTCACAGGGGTCCACCGGGGGAGCGAGAAGGAGAGCAGACTCCATCCCCACTGCCCACCAGGACTCCCGCCGCCCCCCTTCCCCCTACCCCCTACCCCTCCCTTAGACCCAACGGACACATTGTAATCCCAAGGGTACCTGCCCGGCATCGGATCAGCCCGACCTCGATGGCATGCCCAGGGCGACTAAGCCCCCCCGAGGCCCAGGAAGGGCCCACCGAGCTGGAGGGAGGCAGCCCCCAGACCCCGGGGCACCCGCCCCGCCCCCACCCCAGCAACCCGGCCGCCCAGCCCCAGGCCAGCCCCCCAACTGCCCCGGACCCCCAGTCGCCCCCCGGCCCGCCCCCAGTGAGCACCAGCCCCCAGGCCCCAAGGCCCCGGAGCCAGTCAGCCACACCGTCCCCTACTCAATGGCCCCCCCGATCACCGACCCAGAGAAACGGCCAGGGCCGATGGACCCCCAAGGCCCCCCAGCCAGCCCCACCCCTGACCCCCACAGAACGACTAGACCCCAGCACCCCTTCCCACTACGTGATGTGACTAATCAGCGGACTCAGCAGTTTTACATCAGAGTTAAAACTTTTCTATTTGCTGCCTTTTATTAGAACAGCTGTTAATTCCCCACACTGGAACTTTATTTCTGGCTTTTTATCAGTTTTATTTTAGCTTCTTTTCTTTCTGTTTTTAATTTCTTTATTTCTTTTAAAGTGTGTTTTTTGTTATTGCTTCCTGCTTCTGTTGTGATGCTGTTAATGTTTTAGGTAAAGCACTTTGAATCGTCTTCTACACGAAATGTGCTGTAGAAATAAACTTGCCTTAAACAAATCCTGGTCCACTTCCACACACAGTTTAGTTTGTTTGGCGCAGCGAGGACGTGCATTTCACTTCTGGTTCGGACTAAAGAAGTGATTCAAGATCTTTATTGTTATTACGCAGCATAACAAAAAAAAGAGTCTCTTGGCTTAAACACACATAAATAAGTAAAAGATGAAAATCAGAACACGTCTGTATTTACAGAAAATAGAGAATTCCCAGCAGACAGTAATATTTAACGGCTGGATGAATTTCATCCTGGTGCACGGATGGAGGCGTGTGTGTGTGTGTGTGTGTGTACTGTAACAGGGGGGTAGTGATGAACTACAGGGGGCTGTTGGGGAAGAAACGTCTCTGAGTCTGTCTGTGGTGGTTTTAATACTCCTGTCCTGCTTTCCTGATGGAGGCGGTACAAACAGGGCGTTGCCCGGGTGGGCGGGGTTGACTGCAATGCGTCTGGCTCTCTTCTGGACTCGGGCGGTGTAGACGGAGTCCAGATCTGGTAGACGGCGGCCCACAACCTGGGCTAAGCTGCTCTGGTCCTGTGAAGAACCAGACTCTGGACCTCTTCTCTGTAGTGGTCTATCATTGTTGGATATGCGACCCACCACGGTGGGATCGTCTGCAGACTTCCCAGCCATGGTGGTGGGTGGATGGCAGAGCTGTCCTATGTGAAGAGGGTGAAGAGGGCGGGGTCGAGCACACAACCCTGCGGTGTTCCAGTGTTGAGGATCAGTGGTGAAGATGCTGACTTCCCTATCCTCACCACCTGGGGCAGTAACCGGTGGTGGTGAATCAGATGGCAACTAAAGGTTTAACCAGGGCGGTGAAACCTGCCACTAACACGGCAACTCGCTGGATAGCCGTCTGTTAGCATCAGAGAGGCTAACATTTAGCTTTTAGAGATAACCGTTCTGACAGCCAATCACTGCTTTGGTTACTACCATGTCAAAGCTAACGAGTTAGCTCCTGCGCTAACGTCGCGAATCTGTTTAGTGGCCGATTGTGCGTTATGTTGCTGCCACCAACTGCAACGACTGATACCAAGAACATTCATGATCAATTTACTTCCCATAGTTTATCAATAAAAAGAATAGATGAGGTTTGGTTAGCTGGAAGTCTGGACGTGCTAACACACGTAAGAAAAAAAAGTGTCCATCAACGTAAATGAACATTTTTGTGAAATGATTCAGGATCTTCTAAGTTGGGATCCTGATGGATCTAAGAAGTGACCTGCAGAGCAACACCAGCTTGCTGGGTGTTAGTGATACTGTGAAAACTGGACCAGCTGAGGTGCAGCCCCAGACCAACCCTGGCCCAGCCCTGGACACGACAGAAAGAAGCGCTTTGGTTCCAGATACTGTTCACGTACACATGAAACGGGGCCACCATAACACAGCGTATGTCAGGCTTATTTGTTCTGCTGCTTGTTTGCTGACTCGGCCTTTCCTCCTGTGCGGCCCTCGGCTCACGTTCCCCTCATCCTGCGTTGCCCGTCTGAGGAGCGTCCCAGGCTCCGCTCTAACAGTAGTCTGAACATTCACCCATCTCTGGGCAGCAGGGTCAGAGGTGCCTGCGCCATACATGCTGCAGGGGAGGGAACACTGCGGAGGTGGCCGAAACACCCCCTACAGCTCCAGAGACGGGATGAAGCAGAGTTCACCAACAGAAGAAAAAAACTCCCACAATGAAGTGTTTTCTCTAAAAACCTCTGAGACATGGAGATAAGTTTTCACCCTGAGATGCATCACAATGTCTTCCCTGTGCTTCCTCCTCCTCCGCCCAGCAAGCAGTTGCTGCAGGGAACTCCACGACCTGAGGAGATGGTGGGTGGTGGACAGTGGAGGTGCAGTAATGTGCAGGAAAAGTATCCCCAGAATCCTTTGACTGCTGCCAAAGTTAACATACACCAGGGGATTCGGTATCAAAGTTTCCAATATTTGGCTCCACAAACACAATAGCCAGTAGAAAAACACCAGGCGAGGGCTTCCCTGCTGCCTGTTCAAATAGAAAACGTTTAATTATGAACATTTGGGAGATCAGGCTGCTGTGTCCCGGGCACGGTACCCCGAGCTCCCTCCCGTGCATGAAAGCATTGCTCAAAGTCTTCACCAGCATCCAGCCTGGTCATCTCCTGCTCCTTCATGTCTGGTTGACGAAGGAGCAGCCTGTTGTATAAAGATGAGATCTTATTTATCCTGAGCTGTCCAAACGTTTTATCTTTCTCCACATCCAGAAGGCCGGGGGTGTCCCGGCCTGTCAGGACAGGCTGACATGGAGTTTTACAGAAGACTCCTTCCACCGCTTCACAGGCTGACACGCTTTCCTGAAGTCTTAATGACCCGTCCAAATAACAGACTCCGAGCAGCTTCCTTTTTATTTCATTAACTGAAACTTCATTTCTTTACAAACAAGAAATCAGGAAATACATTAAATCAGGCTAATCTAAATCCTGATCCAGTATCTGAGTCAGAATCTGTCCTGGTCCGTGGGTCTTGGTTTGGTTTTGCAGTCCTTCAGGTTTATTGTCATGTCTGGTTTCCTGTTTTATTTTGAAAGTTTACTCCTCTTGTGTATTGTTTACACTTGTGTATTGTCTTTTTTACTTCCTGTTCATTCGATCACATAACTCACCCCTCAGTGTATTTCTACTCCTTGCTCTCAGTTTTCCTGTCAGGTCCGTGTTTCCTTGTCACTTGTTCCCTGTGTGTTTAGGTTCATTAAAATTAAACTTTGTTCCTGCCTCTGAGTCCTGCTACTGGGTCCTCATCCCACCTGGACTCTGAGGTCTCCCCTAACGACGGGTAACCCAGCATCATCTTCATCCCACCTGGACTCTGAGGTCTCCCCTAACGACGGGTAACCCAGCATCATCTTCATCCCACCTGGACTCTGAGATCTCTCCAGCCAGTAAAAGTCAGTCTTATCTTGACTCTTGTTCTGTCCCTTTCTCTCTTTTGTTTCCTCTCTTCCTCTAATCAAGTCCTCTAATGTTTCTTTGTTGAAGCTGCAGTGAAGAGCGCTGGTGTGTGGATATCTGCTTGCTGGCGTGCTGTTGGATGATAAAGTAGTGAAGAGGTTTCTCAGCCTCAGGACGCTGCTGGACAGCGACGCTCCAGGAAGTAGATAATAGATGAATTCAGAGTTCAGAAAGTAATCTATCATTTTATTCTTCATCCCGGTCTGAACCCTCTTAGAGAAGCTTTCTTTCAGTGGTCTTCAGGAATAGTTCTTCAGGATCCTTGAAGGACTGTCAAAGTTCTTCTTTGGATGTTTTTGCCTTTTGTTTCTCTGTCCAGATAAAGGTCCGGGTTCTGGGGAGGGTCTGTCTCCCCATCAGACCCGTTGAGGTCTAACTGTCCGACTGGCTGGACTCACAGCAGCGTGAGCAGTTGGTTTACTGGCGGTTAAATTAACCGGAGGACGGATGGCTTCTCTGTTCCAGCATCAGCGACTGGACACGAGGTCTCTAACTGGCCAGGGTTTGATGGTCTGGAGCAGAAAGCGTATCTAGTTCCAGATGTGGTCCAGGTTCTTTATTTCCACTGTTCCAGGACTATATGTGTCCACCAGCAGCTGGAAGCCAGATGTTTTCCTGCTTGCTAAAAAAATGTTTAAAACCACTTTTATTATGTAGTTTCCAGAAAGATGCCTCCCAAGTCCAGGTAGAGGTCCTGGTCCAGGTAGAGGTCCTGGTCCAGGTAGAGGTCCTGGTCCAGGTAGAGGTCCTTGTGCAGGTAGAGGTCCTGTTACAAGTAGAGGTCCTGGTCCAGGTAGAGGTCCTGGTCCAGGTAGAGGTCCTGGTCCAGGTAGAGGTCCATGTGCAGGTAGAGGTCCTGGTACAAGTAGAGGTCCTGGTCCAGGTAGAGGTCCGTGTGCAGGTAGAGGTCCTGGTACAAGTAGAGGTCCTGGTCCAGGTAGAGGTCCTGGTCCAGGTGGAGGTCCTGATCTGTAGGGGGTACTTCTTCTATTACTGGGTTCTGTTGGCATCAGAAGACAAAAATAAATAAATGAAGTTCAGAATTGTGATGAATAAGGAGGGTAGCGGTAACGGGTCTTTGGTGGACCTCGGGAACAAAGCCTGTCCAGAAGCAGCTTCTCTCTCTGAGACGATGCTGCACTCAGACTGTCCTGCTGTAATAACTTTGTTGTTTATGTACTGATGCATTTACACATTAATCCCACAGGTTCATCTCTTTGAATTAAAGCTTTCATTTAACCGCCCCATTAAAAGTATTGTGTTATTTACTTACAGATTGCAAAATTATTAATACAGAGTAATCAGATTACTCCCCCTGTTGGGACATGGTTACTATGACGACACACGAGGAGACATTAAATAAGAAAAAACTGGAAGGTCACATGGATTAAAATGAGTCATTCTCAGTTCAGTCCTCATCTTGGCTGCCAGGGTGCTGATTGGCTGAAACATGTTCGGCCCGCCCGTTTCCTCACCGTACGAACAAATCTGTCCTGATTTCAACCAGCGACCGGCTCCACTCTGATAGTCATCTTCCAGCTTCCTCGGCTCGGCCGTCCGTCTGCGGGTGGCCACGCAGCTCATGCACGCCGGCCACAGGCGGCTTCGGCTGCCTGCAGCGCTGAGCTTCTGCAGCCAACCAGCACAGACGGATCATTTTCCTCTTCTCATCTCAGCGTCTCGCTGCTGAGAATCTACATTTCCACCTCCTGCAGCTCAATGAAGGATAAACTGGAAAAGTCCTGGAAAGTCATGGAGAAAAGCCAAAGTCAGACCAGAAGCAGACATGATGTTTACAGTGAATCGCTGCGTACTTTTAAACTTGAGCACAGACGTGCTGATGCTGGTATGTTTGGCCGGTTTCAGCCCATAAATGAGAAGAAAGCCGAGGTGAGACTGGAAAGGTTGTCCAGGTCAAAGCGGATGCAGCTGCAGAGTTTACCAGAGATCTCCAGGATAAAGTGGGAATAAACGTAAACACCACCGTGCTGACATCAGCTGATCCGCCTGCCCCACGCAGTGGTCTAGCACCGTCTTTATTCTATGATCACACAGTTAATCTGACGTCTGGAGGAAGAAGAGACGATGAAGAACCAGCTGGCGCCAACGGGAGCAACTCTGAGGTCAAAGGTCATTACAGCATCTAATGTGGGATTTGCCACCTGACAGCCAGCTGCACGTGAAGAAGAAACATTAATCCGGGAAAATAATCGGAACGACAACGTTAGCGACATTAGCAAAGTGAAACCATCTTCAAACAAGGAGTAAAAGTCTCCAAACGGCCTGTTGCTTCTTTCTGTTTCTCCAGAATAAAAAGTGAGACAATAATCAGATTTATTGGGTTGGAATCCAGAGCTCCCCACAGGAAGTCCATGCTTCGTTCTCCACACAGGTGGAGGGAAGCTAGCTGTCCATCTCGGAGCTGTATCCCTCCCACGGCCTCTCGCTCCACCAGACATCCGTACTGGAGGCAGGGGGTTGAACCAACAACCTTCCTGATGCTTCACCTGTACTGCTGCGCTAACTTCTTCTGGAGTTTCTCTTGTTCTTTTCTCTCTAAACGAGAGTGAGACAGAAAGAAGCCTCGCCGGCCTGTTTGGAGGGTTTAAAGTCCCACCGCTTGCTCCAAAGTCTGGAATGTGCCTTTGTCTCAGTAAATCTCCTGAGCTCCTTTTTACCGTGGCTGGGTTGGTGCTGGGAGGTCTTTAAACACCATCCCATAATTTAACTTAAAACGCCTGGAAAACAACCAGTTTTAGGGTTTAGTAAGTTTTAAAAGACGTGATTAATAACCTTCCACAAGACGTTCGGGCCAAATATAAGACTAAAAGCTGGTTGGATGATGGGTTTCTGCGGGGATACTGTCGTCACGGCAACACCTGCAGTTCATTTCTTCTCTCTGAGACAGAAACGCTGAAAGCAGCACTAACAGGAGAGGAAGGAGGTTTCTGAATAAAGGATGTGGAGGGAGTTTTACGCTGCTTCTTGCTCAGCTAAAGTCTGGAAATGTAAATCTCACCGAGTGTATTCTGGATTATAATCTGGCTTTTCCAGGTTCAGTGCTGGACGGAGTCAGACCGGTTCGATGGGATCTATTTTCTCTTGTTAATGTTTAAGAGAGAAGAAGGACCACTTATCAAACCAGATGTTTGTTGCTTCATACATGCCGTTTGCAGATGAACCACATCACGCTTGTCCAGTTTGTTTTATCCTCATTCATCACACGAGTCTTTCCCTGTTCAGACCTTCAGCCGGCGTCGTCTCAGCAGGCTGGAAGCAGAATCTTTCCTCCGCTGGTCCAGCGGTGCAGCACTGATGAGGGAACTGCAACACAAAAAGCTGAACAGTGAGCGGAATGATGAAGGAATAATGTGATCAGAAGGACCAAAGCTCAGATTTCATCTGCAGGCCTGAAGGCTGGAGGAGGTCGGAGTTTTCAGCCTGAACCTTTATCTAGTTTTTAACTTCTCTCATTTTCTGTTATTTTAGTTTCAGACATCAAAACCTTTGTCTATCAGTATTTAATCATCTCTCTTCGGGTCCTTGTCTTCTGCTGTTTCAGTGCATTTCAGGATTCTAAGTTTGGAGGTAAAAGCAGTAGCATATGTGCCAGCAGAAGTCCTAACGAAGCCCTGCACAGTGAGGGCACTGCTCCTTCTTTTGCTTGGATATTCTCACCTTCTCTCCATTCCTGACATTAAATATTGTAAAACCCAGCTGGAAGCAGCGAGCTCGTGGAGGCCTTCAGGATGCTTTTACAGAGTTTCTGGGAAAGAAGTGAAATCCACAACTGAGGCAGATATTGTCTGAAAGAATTCAGCTCTACAAAGATGTGATCTTAGAAAGGACGACCGGCCTAACGTGGAGACTTTTAGGAGGAAATGTCCAGATTTTCCTTGATGTTTTTACTCCTCTGTTAACTCGTGGCCTTGAGCAAACAGCTCGTCTCCATGTGGCTTGTTAATGTTTCCCCGTCTCCAGACTTTCATCTGCACCCGTCCGAACGGGCCAAATCTAACGCACTCAGCATCCAGCTTCCTGCAAATACCAGTCATCAGCGTCAGCATCCAGGCCTTTTCATGTCCCAGTGTCAACACAGAGCAGCTCCAAGTCGGAGCATGAAAGGAAAACCGGAATCCACCAAGAACCCGATTTAATGAGATCCACTCCTGAAGTCCAGTCTGAGTTTGGTCAGAAGGGTTTTCTGCTAAAAGATGCTGAGTCATCCGAACAGCTCCAGTGGAACATAATGAAATCTAATATGTTTAGTTAGATTCATCATCTAATCCATAATAATGCTGCGATGCATTCACATCTAGAACAAGACAATCAGAAAATAAAGAAAACTGATGGATGGATGGATGGATGGATGGATGGATGGATGGATGGATGGATGGATGGACGGATGATGGGTGGTTGGATGGATGGATGGATGGATGGATGGATGGATGGACGGATGATGGGTGGGTGGATGGATGGATGGATGATGGGTGGGTGGATGGATGGATGGATGGATGGATGGATGGATGGATTGAGGATGGATGGATGATGGGTGGGTGGATGATGGATGAATGGATGATGGATGGATGGATGATGGATGGATGGATGGATGGAAGGATGGATGATGGGTGGGTGGATGGATGGATGGGTGGGTGGGTGGGTGGATGGATGGATGGATGAATGGAACTACATACATGTTACATTTAGAGATGGATGATATATATCATCTACGATAGCATCGTAAATGATGTTCCTGATGTTATGAAGTTGTTATGCCGTTTTAGTGTGGTACGTAGGCTACGCAGTGTCCTACATAAGTTACGGATTGTCCTACGTAGTCTATGCAATGTCCTACATAAGTTATAGATTGTCCTATGTAGACAATGGATTGTCCTATATAAGCTACGGAGTGCCCTACGTAAGACACGGATTGTCCTACATAGGTTACAAAGTGTCCCATATAAGCTTCAGAGAGTCCTACTTAGGCTATGGATTGTCCTATGTAGGCTAGAGAGTGTCCTACACAAGCTACGGAGTGTCCTACGCAAGCTGCGGATTGTCCTATGTAGGCTAGAGAGTGTCCTACATGAGCTACGGAGTGTCCTACGTAAGCTGCGGATTGTCCTACATAGGCTACGGAGTGTCCTGCATAAGCTACGGAGTGTCCTACGTAAGCTATGGATTGTTCTACGTAGGCTACAGAGTGTCCTACGTAAGCTGCGGATTGTCCTACATAGGCTACGGGGTGTCCTGCATAAGCTACGGAGTGTCCTACGTAAGCTATGGATTGTCCTACATAGGCTACGGAGTGTCCTGCATAAGCTACGGAGTGTCCTACGTAAGCTATGGATCACTTAAACGTATGAAAGTACTAAGTTTGCATATGACTGAACACTTTAGTGAACATTAACACCGACCGAGTCATGATAAAATAAAAATAAAAATCTGAGGCTCTGCTGTTTTCCAGCCGGTACTCTCTTCATTAACGCCTTAAAAATTCAAGAATATCAAATATTACAGAATTTTAATGCCACAATGTCTTAAAAAGAAAACTAAGTAATGGTACACTGATGGTAAAGGAGAGGTGCATGAAAGCCCTTGTTCACCAAATGCCTCAGAAGCCAATCAGCATACAGGATTCAGTCACTAGCTACTGCCATTGAAAATGAGCTCAAGAGCAGTCTGATGATCCCTGAGGTGGACAGTGATGTCAATCCTCTTAGGTGGTAGGAAGAGGGGAATTTCCCCAGGATGGCAAAACTGGCCAGAAGGTATTTATGCATAGCTGCTTCAAGTAGCCAATCAGAGAGGGCATTCAGCACAGGTGGAAATGTAACCTGCCACAGGGCTTTCTTCAAGCCTGATGCTGTGGACAGGCTGGTGCTTGCGGCTCGTAACTTGAGGTAAAGAACCAGTACTTGTGAACAGTTCGCCTACATGTCTTTCTTTCTGACGATACTTAACATTGTTTAAATATTTGAAATCAAATCAACAATTAGGTTCACATTTTGATGTCATCTTAATTTAATATTTGTTTACAATTTTTATTTATTTGTGTTCAAAAGCTTAAGAATGGCATATTCTCCTGTGAGTTTAAGTCTGGACATAACTAGAAGTGGTTCAGTGTCAGATATGACCACAGAATACTGCTGCAGAAGATGTATGAAGCACTTTAAAAATAATCAAGAACTATTGTTCTGAAACGCTGTTTTTCCATAGATGTCCTGGTAAGAGTTTGACAGTTTATTGCCCACACCTAGTTACATACATACACGTTACATACTTACATACATGTGACAGACATACTAAACAAACATCAAAATGAAAATGACGTGAACACTAAAGGTGGAAAGAAGGAAAGTTTGTCCTCTGCAGCCTGAAGTCAGACATGTTTGCTTCATGCGAGCGGTGGAATGAACCAGTGATGACGAGCTTTATCCTCCACCTACAGCTGAAACTCCACCACTGTTGTTCTTTCTTGAACTGTGACAGTCAGACCCCCACCCACCCCCAGGCCCGCGCAGGACTGACCCAAGGAGTAGGAGTTTATCTAAAATCCCAAGCATAACAAGGCCAGCAGGGGTGAAGCATGACGATGAAGGGCCTCTTCGAGGTTTGATCCTTCTCCAAGACCAACTTGGGTAACCTTAGAGAAACAACCCACCCTCTTGTTCCTTTATGTTCTTTATCCCTTCCAGAGCGAGAGGATGAAACCAGCACTTTGTTGGCTTCTAGACAAAACAACTGTCATGGTGATGTTTTAACAGACCGTATGGAAGTAGAACCTCTGGAAATACTGGCTTAGTCAGGTTAAGCTTTGGACACAACCTAAGCTTTTCTGACTCAAAGACTTAAACCTCTCTGAAAACTAATATCTGCTACTTTACACAGATTTTCCCTCCTTTTCACGGAGCCTCTGTACAGGAGGCAGCAAGACATCCTGCAGTTCAGATGTTAGCAGCCAGCAGGAAGCAGCAATGCTAACATGTAGCATAGCAACATGATGGGAGAAACTCAGCTAAAAGACTCCAGCATAGTTCAAATCATCATCATCATCATCGGCCGATGGCTTCCTGAGATATTTACCTGGTAACACTTCTATTAGATACCTGGAAATAACTAATTCAGGTTCACTTTCATCTTCTACTGTAGCACAGTTCCTCCTCAGATAATTCTTTAAACATTCCTAAGATTACTTTACTCATTCCTAGGATTATTTTACTCATTCCTAGGATTACTCTACTCACTCCTAGGATTACTCATTTCTAGGATTACTTTAGTCATTCCCAGGATTACTTTACTCATTCCTAGGATTGCTTTACTCATTCCTAGGATTACTTTACTCATTCCCAGGATTACTTTACTCATTCCTAGGATTACTTTACTCATTTCTAGGATTACTTTACTCACTCCTAGGATTACTCATTTCTAGGATTACTTTACTCATTCCCAGGATTACTTTACTCATTCCTAGGATTACTTTACTCATTTCTAGGATTACTTTACTCACTCCTAGGATTACTCATTCCTAGGATTACTTTACTCATTCCCAGGATTACTTTACTCATTCCTAGGATTACTTTACTCATTCCTAGGATTACTTTACTCATTCCCAGGATTACTTTACTCATTCCTAGGATTACTTTACTCATTTCTAGGATTACTCATTTCTAGGATTATTTTACTCATTCCCAGGATTACTTTACTCATTCCCAGGATTACTTTACTCATTCCAAAGATTACTTTACTCATTCCTAGTATTACTTTACTCATTTCTAGGATTACTTTACTCATTCCTAGGATTACTCTACTCATTCCCAGGATTACTTTACTCATTCCTAGGATTACTTTACTCATTCCCAGGATTACTTTACTCATTCCTAGGATTACTTTACTCATTCCCAGGATTACTTTACGCATTCCTAGGATTACTTTACTCATTCCCAGGATTACTTTACTCATTCCCAGGATTACTTTACGCATTCCCAGGATTACTTTACTCATTCCCAGGATTACTTTACTCATTCCTAGGATTACTTTAGTCATTCCCAGGATTACTTTACTCATTCCTAGGATTACTTTACTCATTTCTAGGATTACTTTACTCATTCCTAGGATTACTCTACTCACTCCTAGGATTACTCATTTCTAGGATTATTTTACTCATTCCCAGGATTACTTTACTCATTCCCAGGATTACTTTACTCATTCCAAGGATTACTTTACTCATTCCTAGGATTACTTTATTCATTCCCAGGATTACTTTACTCATTCCTAGGATTACTTTACTCATTCCTAGGATTGCTCTACTCACTCCTAGGATTACTCATTCCTAGGACTAATTTACTCATTTCTAGGATTACTTTACTCAATCCTAGGATTACTCTACTCACTCCTAGGATTACTCATTTCTAGGATTACTTTAGTCATTCCCAGGATTACTTTACTCATTCCGAGGATTACTTTACTCATTCCTAGGATTACTCTACTCACTCCTAGGATTACTCATTTCTAGGAATATTTTACTCATTCCTAAGATTACTTTACTCATTCCTAGGATTACTTTAGTCATTCCCAGGATTACTTTACTCATTCCTAGGATTACTTTAGTCATTCCCAGGATTACTTTACTCATTCCTAGGATTACTTTACTCATTTCTAGGATTGCTTTACTCATTCCTAGGGTTACTCTACTCACTCCTAGGATTACTCATTTCTAGGATTACTTTAGTCATTCCTAGGATAAATTTACTCATTCCTGGGATTTCTTTACTCCTTCCCAAGATTACTTTACTCATTCCTAGGATTACTTTACTCATTCCTAGGATTACTTTACTCATTTCTAGGATTACTTTACTCACTCCTAGGATTACTTTACTCCTTCCCAGGATTACTTTACTCATTCCTAGGATTACTTTACTCATTTCTAGGATTATTTTACTCATTCCTAGGATTACTTTACTCATTCCCAGGATTACTTTACTCATTTCTAGGATTACTTTACTCATTCCTAGGATTACTCTACTCACTCCTAGGACAACTCATTCCTAGGATTACTCTACTCACTCCTAGGACTACTCATTTTTAGCATTATTTTACTCATTCCTAGGATTACTTTACTCATTCCTAGGATTACTTTACTCATTCCCAGGATTACTTTACTCCTTCCCAGGATTCCTTTACTCATTCCTAGGATTACTTTACTCATTTGTAGGATTACTTTACTCATTCCTAGGATTACTCTACTCACTCCTAGGATTACTCATTTCTAGGATTATTTCACTCATTCCTAGGATTATTTTAGTCATTCCGAGGATTACTTCACTCATTCCTGGGATTACTTTACTTATTCCCAGGATTACTTTACTCATTCCTAGAACTACTCTACTCATTCCCAGGATTACTTTACTCATTCGTAAGACTACTTTACTCATTCCTATGACTACTTTACTCATTCCTAGGATTACTGTCACAATCATAGACTGTGTGGGGTTATCTTCGTCTTTTTCTGGTTGTAGTTTTGGGTTGTGATTCTGGTTTTTGTCATTTGTTTCTGTTTTGAGATCAGGGTTTTGGTTTTTGGTTTTTGTTAGTTGTTTCCTTGTGTGCTCTGTGGTTTCTGTTTCTGCCTCGTTAGAACACCTGGTCTGATTATTCATCCATTTCACCTGTTCCCCATTACTTCTTCCGTGTATATATGTCCCTGGTTTTCAGTCATTCCTGGTCAGATCCTTGTATGTCCTCTTATGTGGTCAAATGCAGTACATGTTATGGTTTATCCCCTTTCTTGTTTGGTTCCCTGTCTTGAGTTTTGGGAAATAAACCCTGTTACTTGCACCGAGTTCTGCCTCCTGCCCTGACTGCCTGCACTTGGGTCCTCACCTCCACCGCAGACCATGACAATTACTTTACTCATTCCTAGGATTACTTTACTCATTCCTAGGATTACTTTACTCATTCCCAGGATTACTTCACTGACCTATTTAACTCTACTTGCAGGGCGTGTTGGACTCTATTGCTCCATTCGAGACCAGAGGCTCTAACCTTCGTCCAAACCATGGCTGGATGATTCCCATCCTCAGACGTTTGTGCAGGCTCGGAGAGGCAACGGAAAAGACTTCAGGTCTTTGGGGTCGTTGACGGATTGCCTCTTCAACTATCAGACTGCTGGGAAACCTGCTAAAACACGCTATATCTTGAACCTGGTGTCAGGTAACACCCACAATCCCCAGGTTCTTTTTAGCATGTCTAATCGGCCCTCCTAAGTCCTTTACTCTCACTGTGCAAAAGATTTTAGTTTTTTCACTGGCAAGATCGCTGCCATTAGGTCTGTATCCCCTGCCCCTGGTCTGATCCTGCTGTTCCACTGGAGGGCTCAGCTGTCTTTCAGCAGTTCCAGCAGGTGTCACTATCCAAGCTCTCAAACGAGGTTTTTCACCTAAAACCTTTTGCCCCTTTCACAGCTCTCACCCTGCGCTAATTAAAAGTACATGTAGCGCCATGTGCTGCCTGTGGGGTCTAGATTTCAGAAGCACAACGTTGCTGCCATTGCTCTGCAGATGATGTTCAGATTTATGTCCCCTTAAAAGTGCAGGGGGATTCTGTGACTGATCTGCTTAGCTGCTTGAGAGATTTAAAGTGTGGATGGAATGAAACTTTCTCCATTTAAACAAGGAGAAAACTGAAACTGTGGTCGTTGGAAGATCTGAGTACAAAATTTTATTTCTTGTGTTTAAAGCCTTAAACAGTTTGGCTCCCTGGTATCTGTCAGAGCTCCTGCAGCAGCATGCTCCAGCCAGGGCTCTGAGGTCTTCTACCCAGCTCCTTCTGAGGTCCCGTCCTCTAGACTCAGATCCAGGGGTGACAGAGCTTTTTCGGTTGCCGCTCCAAAGTTGGGAACATCTTGCCATTTCACATTAGAGCTGCCCAGTTTTAAGTCCTTGCTCAAGACCCACTTCTTTGCACAGGTTTTTGATCATAGTTGAGGTTGACGTTTGCTTTCTTTTACTTTACTGTTTACTTTTTATTGTTTGTTGTTTTACTGTGTGGTGTTTTATGTTGTGTAGTCTAGTGTAAGCTGTTAGCTAACGCTATGCTAAGCTGGCATAACCACAGTGATGTTATTGTTAACATAAACAGACAGGGTGTAATTTAAGCTAGGTTAGCACAACTTAAGCAATGCAGCGTAAATGAAAAGCATGACCAACGAAATGAAGCAAGCATCACTATAATGACACATGACTTAAACTTAAACTGGAGACATGCTGAGTCATTCTTACAGTCACGTCATTATAAACGTATCTGTCATCAAGCTCCACCCTGCTCACCCCGTAGTGCTGCCTGGATGTAGATACCGCTGTAGTTACTGACAGCGGTCAGGACTCAGGACTGAATGAAGTCAGAGCTCCATCTAGTGGACAAACGGTGCAACATCATTCTGCACAACTTCAACGTGACAGCATTTACTATTTTATGAGAAATTCAGAATTTATCTCCATTTAATCTTTAGTCGGGCTCTAGTTCACCCCACACTGGTCTATAATGAGCTGGTTGAACACCACCTCCTTGTCGACCACCAGTTTCTGGTGAGAAGGAAGTGACATCACGTTGATAAAAACCCACTTCAATGACATTTTCTGTCACTTTGAGATCAAGTCAAAAGATCCCTGTTTCCAGGGCGGTGGTTTCATTATTCACGTAGAGCAGCAGTAAACGATGATTTGGGAAAACGGTTTGATGTCCGTGTTGTTCCTTCTGAAGGGAACAGCTGTTCCTTCCAGAGAAAACATGTTCTGAGTCCATCAGACTGGGTGTTTCTGACCAGCATCTGAAGACCCTGTTGAGGTCAATAATCACCTTTAGTGCCTCTGCTGAGCTGAGATTATTTTCTGTATCTGACATCTGATGTGTTCAGTGGTAATTTGTTTTTTCATTCTCATGGATGAAGAGTGACTGAGAACGACATGTTTAGTTTCCATCTTTCTGCTAGAAATCCAGCTTCTCACCTCCGGCTGCTTTCACCTGGGTCATGTGCTTCCTACATGCTAACTTCAGCCTATTATCAGCTGATTGTTATTCATTTCTTGAAGTATAACATTTATCAAACTAACATTTATGTTGGAAACAGACCACATATGTCCTGAAGTGTCTGTTTCAGTTTCAGCCTCCTGTTTTGATTAATCAAGTGTTCATTCCTCAACAGAAGCATTTTGGACATTTGAGACAAAGCAAATATACTCATCTTTGATTGGACAGTAAGAGTAGTTCATGGGAATCTCTTTCAAATACTTAAAAACTTCAACCATCACAACTGGAGCTAATCTCCTTATTATAACAGAGTAAATCTGTGTGTTCTGTTCAGTCTTTAAAGGTTTGAAATGAAAAGCAGAAATGTCCTCCAGCAGTCTGCAAGCAGGAGGGAGCAACTGATCACACATGAACTGGAAAACTAACGGGGAACCACGGCTGAGAGCTGCTGTCATTTCACATTAACATGAATACACAACATGCAACATGCATGAGGAGGTTGGAGGGGTGGAGGAGGGTTTAACTCCACTGCTGCATTAATTCATCCAGATGAAGGTCCCTACCGTCCCTACCCATCACTGGTGGAACGCTCCGTAACTTCTACATCCCAGCCAGAGGAACCGTGGAGGAACGATAAGCTCCTAACCTGCACAGGTTTACATAAGCTGGCCTCAGAGGAAGGCAACTAGAGCTCAGCCAGACTGGTCCTAGTTCATTTAGTGCAGCTTCATCTCAACATCAGGAAACATCTGCAGCAGACAGAAACCGGACAGACTGAACATGGAACTGGGACTTACTGGACTTAGTAAGGACAAGTCGGACTGAGTTAATCCAGCTGCAGATGAGGCTCCAGAGGAAGAGGAGGAGACGGACACATGCGCCTGTGGTTGCTATGGTTACTATGCTGCTAGGTCTCGTCTCATTGCTGGAAGCATCCAACCTGCTGGAAGTGGTTGATTCTTGCTTTGTGACACCGGTTCCTTTCTTCGGGTTCTCATTGGACAGTTTCCTGATGTCCATCGTCCAGGAATCAGTCTGCTGCTAAAGCTGGTTCAAGATTTCACGCCAGATATCGCCATAACTTAGAGAACGCATCATGTTCTCTAAGTTAGCGTGGGATTTGGTGATTACATACATACACAGATTAAATACAGAAGTGGATAAAATTGTTGGTTCCCTTCGGTTAATGAAAGAAAAACACACAATGTCCACAGAAATAACTTGAATCTGACAAAAATAATAATAAATGAAAATTCTGTTAAATTTAACCAATGAAAGCCAGTCGTTGCTTTTCAACCATGTTTCAACAGAATTATTTTAAAAAATAAACTCATGAAACAGACCTGGACAAAAATGATGGTACCCTTAACTTAATATTTTGTTGAACAACCTTTTGAGGAAACCACTGCAACCAAACGATTCCTGTAACTGTCAGTGAGACTTCTGCACCTCTCAGCAGGTATTTTGATCCACTCCTCATAAGCAAACTGCTCCAGTTGTCTCAGGTTTGAAGGAGCCTTTTCCAGACGCCATGTTTCAGCTCCTTCTAAAGATGCTCAATAGGATTTAGGTCAGGACTCATAGAAGCCACTTTAGAATAGTCCATGTTTTCCTCTTAGCCATTCTTGGTGTTTTTAGCTGTGTTTTGGGTCTTTGTCCTGTTGTAAGACCCATGACCTGCGACTGAGACCAAGCTTTCTGACACTGGCAGCACATTTCTCTCTAGAATCCCTTGATAGTCTTGAGATTTCATTGTACCTGCACAGATTCAAGACACCCTGTACCAGATGCAGCAAAGCAGCCCAGAACATAACAGAACCTCCTCCATGTTCCACAGTAGGGACGGTGTTCTTTTCTTCATATGCTTCATTTCTCCGTCTGGAAACATAGAGCTGATGTGTCTTGGTAAAAAGTTCCATTTTTGTCTCATCTGTCCATAGGACATTCTCCCAGAAGCTTTGTGGCTTGTCTACATGTAGTTTGTCTTTTTTATGGTTTGTTTTTAACAATGGTTCCTCGTCTCCCATTAAGTCCACTTTGGCTCAAACAAGGACGGATGGTGTGATCTGACACTGATGTTCCTTCAGCCTGAAGTTCACCTTTAATCTCTTTAGAAGTTTTTCTGGGCTCTTTTGTTACCGTTCGTATTATCCGTCTCTTTGGTTTGTCATCAGTTTTCCTCCTGCGGCCACGTCCAGGGAGGTTGGCTACAGTCCCATGGATCTTACATTTCTGAATAATATGAGCAGCTGTAGCCACAGGAGCATCAAGCTGCTTGGAGATGTTCTTAGAGCCTTTACCTTTAACATGCTGGTCTATAATTTTCCTTCTAATCTCCTGAGACAACTCTTTCCTTTGCTTCCTCTGGTCCATGTTGAGTGTGGTACACACCATGTCACCAAACAGCACAGTGACTACCTGTAGCTTATATATAGGCCCACTGACTGGTTACAAGGTTATGGACACCTGTGATGCTAATTAGTGGACACACCTTGGATTAACACGTCCCTTTGGTCACATTATTTTCAGTCTTTTCTAGGGGAACCATCATTTTTGTCCAGGTCTGTTTCATGAGTTTATTTTTAAATAATTCTGTTGAAACATGTGTTACAGCCTGGAAATATCGAGTTATAAAATGTTCTAATTTGGATAATGTCCAGGAGAGGTGTTTAGACAATGTTCCTTTCTTTTATTATTGCCATCATTGAGGTGATTTTTGAAGTCATTCGTTCTGTGGTTTTCTGTTGTGTATGTTGCAGGGACATGCCTGTGTGCACAGTGTGTGTAGCGTGGTCATCTTTGCATGTCCTGGCTGCCTCAAGAAAATCCATATATTTAAAAAAATATATGCAGTGCGGGGGGAATGAAGTCAAGACGGAGTCTTGTCGGCTTCAAGGGTCAAAACATGGTTGAAAAGCAAAGTCTGACTTTCACTGGTTAAATTTCATAGAATTTTCATTTATTCTTACTTTTGTCAGATTCAAGTTATTTCTGTGGACATTGTGAGTTTTTCATTCATTAACCGAAGGGAACCAACACTTTTGTCCATGGGTGTAAACACACACACACACACACATATATATTTACAAACACACACACACACAACTTGCAAATATCTTGAGAGAAACGTTTTCTCAGCAGATCTGGGAACTGATTCTACTTCTGGTCATTCAGCTCGGCTACAGAAGTAACTTAAATGAAAGAAAATGACATTGAAAAGTATCTAAACTAAAATGGAGGGCTGGACTTGTGAATGGGCGGGGCTTGCCCACTGGGGCCCGCCCATAGCACCACGTTTCTGCCCCCACACAGAGCTGGCATGACCCAAACACGAGTCCACCTGGATCCAGATGAGACCAGCAGCTGATCTGAAACCTGACGATGATCCTGACGAGAGGATGCTGGTTTGTTTCTGCATGCCGACGGCGGCCATCAGTCCTCTGTTCTCTGCTGCAGTGAGAACATCTTTACTCCGTAAATAAATCATAAATCTTCATCTCAGAGCATCCAAGAAAATTAGCAGCCGTCATTGTGACAGCAGCGATGTTATCTGCAGTGAAAACAGTTGGGTGTGTGTTTTCAATTGGCTTCTCTCAACACTGCATTCCTTTGCAGTGAAACAGCTTAACCACAATACAACTTCTGTTCATGAGGTGAAACAAAGGAGGCTGCAGCGCTGCAGGCGACGTGGCTGACGCAGCCGGCTGTTTATACAGCACAGAGCTGCATGTATGGAAGCTGGAGGAGGGAGAACGCTGACATGACCAGGCATTGTTGGCCTACTGAGCCTACTGAGCCTACTGAGCCTACTGAGCCTTGTTAGCACCGCAGTCAGGTTGGCTAATTCACCGTGTGACAACATCTGAACCTGGTTTACCGGAGATCAGCCGGGTTAGTTGATCCATGCAGGAACAACTGCTGCAGCTTGAAATGATCATTTTTGAAGGTGGCTTTGGTTTCCTGTCCTCTCGGGTCATTAGAGGACAAAATGTCCTGACCCAAAATTATTTTTACTCCGATCTTTCAGCTCTAATCAGAACTACCAAATATGGATTATCACAAATATTTAGTCCTTTAAATGCCAGTTTGACGACACAATGTCAGTTTTTGTGGAAAAACCAACATTTAAAGAGTTTAAATAGTAATTATTAAGGACGCGTTAGAAGGTGTAATACTGTGAAACCAAACACAGGTAAAGAATTTAAAGAGAGGTGGTAGTTTTATTATTTATTTATGGATCAAACTCAGTTCATTTTCCAGAATCTTCATGTCTTTTATCTGAATTTGTTTTTTTTTTTTTTTATTGTAAATGCAAATATTTCAACATGAAAATGGATTCTAGAACATAAACATCTGGTATCTGAGTTCTCAGATACCAGATGTTTACCACCCAGTTCTCTGTAGCATTAACTGGTCCTGTCGGTCTCCATCAGTCCACCAGCAGCTTGACCATCTCTAAGCTAAACGTGAGACCATACTGGAGGAAAGCTGTGGGATAAATCTGCTCCCAGTAAGACGCTGAGCTGGTAAAAACCACATTCATTTACTTTAGTTCAGCTTCTATAAGCAGTTAGGAAACACAATAAGCATCCATCCACCTTCTGTTCCACTTCGTTTAATTCAGGGTTGCAGGAAGCTGGAGCCTATCCCAGCAATTAACAGGAGAGAGGCAGGTACACCTAGACAGGTCGCCCGTCCACCTGGACCAACCTCTCACACTCACTGCTAGGGAGGGTATAGAGCAGTGTTTCTCAGTCCAGGTCCTCAGACCTGATTCAGATTAACGAACTTCCTCATCAAGCTTTTTGCAGCCTGTAACGAGTCATTTCATTCAGGTGTTCCAGCAGGGTTGCCTCCAACGCCTGCAGGGCGGTGGGTCCTGAAGACCGGGACTGGGAACCCAACACAGTTAAATCTGTGAGAACCTGCTCTGGTGTTTATAAGGTTTTCTTCCGGCTGGTTCTGATCAGCAGCATACCTCAGCTCCTGCAGCTGGACCAGGTCGCCGCCCAGAGGAGCAGAACCTGAGTCTGAGTCAGTGTGGGAAAATGTCTGGCAGGGCTGGAGGAGCTCCGATCATGGTTCAGTCTTACAATAACAAACATCTGGATGTTTCCCCTCAGATGGCCGCAGCCTTAGAAACCGGTTTTTAATCCCATCTCTACTCTGATGGATGTATGCATGACTGAACATGACGGCTCCGCCCACCAGGCGAAGCTGAGAGGTGAACAGAGACCCGGTTTGTGCTAAAGTCCTGATCCAGGCCTCGTTTCCGTATGTTCCTCCTCCCTGCAGACACACCTTGCCAGACTGGTCTTGAGCAATAGTTCTCCATCTTCCCATTTCTTTAGTTTCATGTGTAAAACCAGCAAATATCAGACAGAAAACCGGATTTTAGCAGCATCATTCCCACAGTCCTGAACCAGGACCTGGGAGATGCACCAGGACCTTCAGCTGATCCATCTCCTGTTGGCCAATGCCTCATCAGAAATGGTCTCCATGGAAACGTGGCTGTCAGGAAGCCCTTCTTAAGGAAGGAAACAGGGAGGAAAGGCTGAGGTAGGTCACATGACCCAAGAACTGGACTGAAGAGCCGTGGAAACAGGTCTAATGGAGGGACGGATCCTCCCCAGAACCCGGACCTCATCATTATTAACCCCTTACGATGCAGATGTACCGGTCCCGGTACATGACTACTAATCAACAACATTGCAGCCATGTGTGCAAGCCCCTCTGTCATGAATGCCCACAATATACACATCAAATGAAAGCTCAAAGTCTCGTCTTTCCCATGATATAAACCATTTTGACACGCAGCAACCACACTAAACACTAAAGCCTTTTTTACAGAAAAGCAGAAAGTTTAAATGTTGACTTTCCTTACCTTTGAGGGCTCTCTATAGGTCAAACATCAATATTTCCCATCAAGATTGGTCTCATTCTGTCCGTACAGGTTAGGCGAGGAGAAAAAATATATCTTTTTCTGTGTGTTCTAAAGTGTAAAACTTTTTACCAGTAATACTTACAGTGATTCTGATTGCTGTGGGTGAAACTAGAGAGTGTTACCTTTACAAAGAGCCCAAGCCTCTACTTACAATCCAGAGGGTTCAATAACAGCAGTAATTCTAATTTGGAGGTCATATTACATATATCATATTTTTACCACAATGACCCCGCTTGATAACGGGTTAAAGCAGTGTGGGATCATCTGGGGGCCTTTGTGACGGAGGCGGTTCCAGTGCTGGTTCGGAGCCAGAGCCTGCCTGAGCATCAGTTCTTTGACTTTCCACCACCCAAGCACCGGCTCCTGGCTCTCAAAACTGGTTCTAAACAAGCTCCAACTCTTTGCTGGGCCAGATCCAAGAACCGCTTTGTATAGGTTGCGTCAGCGGCTGGGGCGGGGTTACCTGGTCATCAGAATGGCTGCTGGCCAATCGGACAAAGGCTGCTGTGGTACACCTGCAGAAGGGGACGCTGCAGCAGGCTACGAAGAACCGTCGACCAGCCAGCACGACTTAAACAGCTGGAAAAAGATTTCAGGGACCATAACACGGAGCTGGAATGTAGGTGCAATGGGCAACCCCATCCAAAAAAAACAGCCTGCATTTTCAATGACTACATTCTTTTCTCGGAGATTGCCCGTAAAACCAATCAACCAACCACAGCTACGTCCATCCTCCTGCACCGTGTGGATGAATCTAGGTGGGAACCAGGACCGCCACTGAATCTGGTAAGTCTAGGACTTTCTGGATAGACATGTTTTGGATCAAGTATATATAAAAGCCAGAATAAACTACTTTGCAACTTAGGTTCATCTTTATTAATCAGTTTCTGGTTTGTAAAGTTGTGTAAAGAAGAAATGATGTGCCAGACAGTGAAATACTCCATTAAAGCCGACCCGACATGAGTTCCTTCAACACCGGCTGTGTTCAGCTCTGGTAGCTCCTAGATGCTGATGCTGGACCGGATAACATTCAGTAATCTATCTTTAGAATGGAGGCTGTGGTCTGACCACAGACGTACAGACTACCTGGTAAACCTGTTAAACCAGAAGGTTGACCGTGGATGTGTCCAGACACCAGGCAGCCTCCGCATCAGAATCCATCTTAACACCATTTAATAACTGAAAAATACATTAAACCCAAAGCGAAATGCAAAACGGACATAAATGGCAACACGTTTGTACCATGTAATCAATGTAAGTACAGGCAGTGCTAAGTTGGGCTAACGGCTAAAAACAATGGAACGTAACTTTAAATGATGACCTCTCTCTTCAACCGTAGTCGCTGTTCTCTGCGCTGGATAATCTAACGTTGACAGACAGCTGTAAACAGATGATGGTCCATCTGTGAGCATCTGGGCAGGTTTGGAAGAACCAGAGCAGGACAGTAAACTCCATGTTAACTTTGCCTGATGCTTCCTCCTTCCTTCTCCTCAAGGCGGTGGATTCAGTTGCATTTTAGATGATGTACTGAGATGTACTTAGATGATGTTGTCTGGTGATGGTGTGGATTGAAGGGTCGTTTCCTTCTGTCTGTGATCTTTTTGTCTCCTTTCTTCTTTCCCTTTTGCTCTTTTTGCTATTTTCCATCTTTTTCTGTCCCCTCCGGTCAGGTCCAGCAAGATTACATAGATTCTGTGATTCAAAGTAAATAAATAAATAAATGAATCAGATTATCAAGAGGAGCCTTACCCATAGGCCTCCCCTTGGCAGAGCAAATTTGTTCAGCACGATACAGCAACCAGATTATCATTTAGCTGCTATGATGCTGGACAGAACAAGTTAAAAAAAAAAAAAAAAAAAAGATGATGTACTGACGCAGCACTGACTTGTTTCCATCTGTGGAAAACCGAACAGGTTCGCTTGAAAGCAACGGCTCTAGCACCGGCTAAGCTCCGGCAAAGCACCAGCTGAGCTCCGGCAAAGCACCGGCTAAGCTCCGGCAAAGCACCGGCTGAGCTCCGGCAAAGCACCGGCTAAGCTCCGGCAAAGCACCAGCTGAGCTCCGGCAAAGCACCGGCTAAGCTCCGGCAAAGCACCGGCTAAGCTCCGGCAAAGCACCGGCTGAGCTCCGGCAAAGTACCGGCTAAGCTCCGGCTGATATGAATGAATGGTCTTGTTTACGGTGTTCTCTCTGATAGGTAGGTAGGTAATAATGATCGATAAGATTTCACCCAGAGTCTTTACATTGTGTCCATTACTCACACATTCACATAGTCATGACACACGTAGACGCCTCATTACACGCTGGAGCGTGAAGCAGCGTCGCCGCCATTTTGGATGGGTCTCGCATTCCAGGCTAGCTTCAGGCAGCGGCAGAACTGTGTCCGTATTTAGCGCAGCTTATGGTCACAATAACTGGTGCAATATTGAAAGCCGATCGCGTTGCGTTACCTTTCACAGGTAAGACTGAACAATAATTTTGGTCATTTGACCATTTTAAATATGTCATTTTGCTATCAACGAAATGCTAACAGAAGAAATTGATACTCAAGGTTATCGACAAGTCTACAAGTCATTTAGCAGACGCTTTCCTCCAAAGCAACTTACTTCTAACGAGAGCATCACAAGCCAGAAATGAACCAGGAAGGCAGCGTAGTCAACTGCTAGTTAGACCAGAGTCCAGCTGGGAGTCCAGCCGGCGTTGCCACGTCCTGCTAGAGGCCCTGCAACTATCTCCTGCTCTTCTTTTCTTTTCCCGTGACATGATTGCAGTATTGACTGGAAGCTCAGATAGCCAATGACACTGAAGAGGCGGTCACCCACAGATATAAGGTGGCAAGATGGAGGATTTCCAGGAGGTGCCCGGGGGTGATGCGAGGGGCAGAGAGCCTGAGCGGGATGCAAGAGCATGAAATGTAAGGGCCCTATCCGACCCAGAGGCAGAGGGTGGCATGGCCAGGTGTGGAAGAGGGCAGCAACGAGCACTAAGAGCCATGGCGGTGAAACAACGCAACATGCTGTGTACGGGCAGGTAGGAACCCTGTCCGGCTGTGTGAGTACAGCTTTCCAACATTTCGATGCCTTAAGAGAGCCAGATACCGCCACCAGCCCACACTGCAGGACTACCTCAAAGAGGACGCATAGTGAAGCCAGGCTGAGTCTTCACGCCACGCCGACCGAGGGCTGTAATGGAGATGCTGTGAGACTCTTGTGGACTCTGCATCAATAACTTGGTTAAACGCTCTATTTGCCTTCTCTTGTATTGTGTTGTATTGTATTGGGTGCTCTCCACCCCATCCTTGTTTACCTGTGGTTGTTTTCATTTTGAAGCTGGCGTGACCCACCAAGCCCAGGGGTCACGCTTACTTTCTACAACTCTTTAAAGACATACCTTCTGTCTTTCTCTAGTCGTGGTCCTGGCAGGGATGTTACCGTTATGAAATTAAGAGCATGTGCAGAGCTCTGCTCCTCATCATTGTGAGAGGTTTGATACAAACATCACTGAAAACATTTTCATTTTTCAGTCCACTAGGACCTGGTTTCGAGGCCAGACTTGGTGATTCTTGGCTAGCATGGTGAGTCTAGAGCCGGAGAATGCAAAGACCCAAGAACGGAGGGCAAAGAAGACTTCAGCTCTGGAGGATCAGAAGAAAAGAACCTAATGAAGGAGGAGATGAAAAAATTGACTTCTACTCTGGTAAAATAAATTTTTAACCACTTTGAATTTTTTATGTTTACTCTCGCTGTCAGGCTTTATAAAGGTAGTATTCGAAGGGAACTTGTTAACTAGTGTGTGTTAACTGAATTCCAGATGTTTAGATGGACATGAACACACAAGGGAGCAGAGAGAGTTTGGCCTTACCTGCATGGTCCGGAACCATCCAGCGACCTGAGGGATTCTCTGCATTTTCCCCTGCCTTGTCCACATACACTGCAGATGCATTATTTTGACACTTTTTAAGCTTAGTGGTTAAAACGCTTGAGCCCTACATCCTACACTGTACAACAAACAGGGAACTGCCAGGACTCAACAGTGATGCAGGACATGTTGCAGAGAAGGAGGAAGACCCTGATAAATTTCCCCATCAAACAGCTCTAAGTGTTAGTAATGAGGAATAACGGCCCTCCTGCAGGGCATTTTCACCGTCTGATGGTCCGTTGTGGTGTCACACCCAGAGGGTCAGGTAACGTGGAGGCACAGGATGAGACTGACTCGATCAGCTGTGGACTTTTTGCTCTGCTTTATGGCAGAGGAAAAGCTCCCCTCCCCATTTACAAAGACTTCTGCCGTCAGATGTGGCCACAGTTACCTCCCCTCCGCCTCGGTGGTGTTGTGGACAACGCCCTGGTCTACATTTCAGGGTTTGTCAGAAATGTACTGAAACATCTGTCCTGTGAGGTGAGCAAGCCTGCAGCTGCTGCACCTTCATCCTCCTAGCAGAGCTACACCTGCTTCAGCAGCATGAGGTCCGAGCAGCCCAAAACGCAGCAGAACAAGGTGTCAGAGCGTCTGCGTGTTTGTACGTCCGCCTGCATCCAGCGTAAAAGGGCCTAGTGGAGACAGGCAGCCCTGGGACCGCAGGAAGACACTGAGGTGTTCACCATGCCAGGCTGTGGTCTGATCTTCCAGTGGGGGCAGCTGTGCCGGCTGCTGCAGTGTTAGCATGAGGTCACTCCAGAGTTTTACTGTCCTGTGCGGTGCAGCCATATTAATGGAAAGTTGGTCGAATGGAGTCCAGTGTGAGGATTAAAATCACCAGTGATGCACACAGAAGCATCCGGGAGTTTAGTCTGGAACTGATCGACTGTTGGGTGGACTGCGTCACACACAGCTGCCCGACCGGCTGACGGTGTGAACACCAATCATCAGAAATCGTTTTGATTTTATAACCTGCTGAGGACCAGCTGATTGTTTTCCTGACACATAAAACTGTAGAAATGCAGAAGTGAATCTTTCTCTGCATGTGACTGCAGCCGTATCGTCTTCCCGCCACATTCCAGAGCAAAATTCCTTCAGTGGGATCGTTTACCTACGGAACACTTCCAGGTTCTGAAACAGACTTCTGTCTTCATTCCTTTAAAGAACATGATCTCCATCCATCCATCCACCCATCCATCCATCCATCCGTCCATCCATCCATCCATCCGTCCGTCCGTCCGTCCGTCCGTCCATCCGTCCATCCCTCCATCCATCCATCCATCCATCCACCCATCCATCCGTCCGTCCATCCATCCGTCCACCCACCCATCCACCCATCCGTCCATCCATCCATCCATCCATCCATCCATCCATCCATCCATCCATCCATCCATCCGTCCATCCATCCATCCATCCGTCTATCCATCCATCCACCCACCCATCCATCCACCCACCCATCCGTCCATCCATCCATCCGTCCATCCATCCATCCGTCCACCCATCCGTCCATCCAGCCATCCATCCGTCCGTCCGTCCGTCCGTCCATCCACCCATCCATCCATCCATCCACCCATCCATCCGTCCATCCGTCCGTCCGTCCACCCACCCATCCACCCATCCGTCCATCCATCCATCCATCCATCCGTCCATCCATCCATCCATCCGTCTATCCATCCATCCACCCACCCATCCATCCACCCATCCATCCATCCATCCATCCATCCGTCCATCCATCCGTCCATCCATCCACCCATCCATCCATCCGTCCGTCCGTCCGTCCGTCCGTCCGTCTGTCCGTCCATCCGTCCATCCACCCATCCATCCATCCATCCACCCATCCATCCGTCCGTCCGTCCATCCGTCCACCCACCCATCCACCCATCCGTCCACCCATCCATCCATCCATCCATCCATCCATCCGTCCGTCCATCCATCCATCCATCCGTCCGTCCGTCCGTCCGTCCATCCATCCATCCATCCATCCATCCTTCCATCCACCCATCCATCCATCCATCCGTCCATCCATCCATCTGTCTATCCATCCGTCCATCCATCCATCCATCCATCCATCCATCCCCTCCCACGTTGCTGTCTGCATCTTATTTACTGCGTACTTCCTCTCCAGTGATCTTATCAGCAGCAGGTAACTGACAGCTACCTGGTGTAGAGCTACAACTCTAACAGCCGCCTGCCAGCCAGAGTCTTCTGTCTGTGTTGTGAAGAAACAGTCAGACAAAAGTCATATTGTCTGACTGGCAAGCAGCGATCCTGCACCGTGCCAGAAGAATGAAGGTGTTTTCCAGCAGCATCTCTCTGACAAACAAGCATTGTCTGAAAGTTGGCAGCTGAAGCTGTGAAAGATTCCTTCATACAAAACATTCCTTCTTTGTGTCACCAACACCCAGCGCTTCCAGCTGCAGAGGTTATTAAACCAATAAATCGCTGGCAGCGTGACACCCGCTCCGACAGATAAACATGAAAATATCAGCACCTGCTCAGAGCTGCTGTTTGCAGACAGAATGCCATCATCTGAGCCAGTTTCTGCTGGTTTCAAACCACTTTCTGCTTCTGGCTTCGTCCCTGAGGCATTACCTCCACCCACGCTGTGTGGCTAATAAACATCCTACACTGTAAAAGATAATCTGTCATTTTACAGGTTTATTCTAGATTTATTTTAAAAAATAATAAAATGATGGAAACAGACTGTTTACATGGTAAAAGGTTTAATAAAGTTTTATCAAATCTTAAATAAAATGAAAATTCCATAACTGCAAAAATTAATAAAAAGGAAATTTTTTTAATTTCAGAAAAAAATGTTATAATACAATTTCAAATTTATAATTACACTAAAATTTAACTAAGTAAAACTGCTGAAAGTTTAAAGCAGGGATAGTTAATTCATTTGGAATTGGGGCCGAAGAATATGGTAACAAAGAAATGGCATCAACATATGTTTTATTTTGTAAATGCAGAACAACATATGCACATAAGTCCACACGGGGACTTTACTGTAATAACTTTTGTCCGATTTGAACATAAATTAAGACACCGTAACAATCAAGTCTCGGTCAGCCGTTTCACACATATTTAAGATCGTTTAAGTGCATTATTTTTTCTTATCTGCATATATTGACATGGCATCAGATTCCTCAGTCTTCAGTTCAGTTGAGCCGAACCATACCAGGAAAAACATTAAGTATGAGGTGGATAACATGGTGGTAAAAAACATCACTCCTCATTACTTGACTAACATCTCTGTTATCTTGCATGTTGTTTGTCAGCATTTGCCGTCTAATGAGAGAAAAGTGAAGTCAGGTGTGTGAGGGCGATGCTGGTCAGTGAGGGATGTGCATTTGTGTGTTTTAAGGCATTCATGTGTGAGAATGACCAAGTGTATGCTGAGCCAAACACTGTCAGAAGAAAAAGAAGTGTGTGTGTGGAAATTTCTCTTGGCTGACCACATGTGTCCAGAATTTTTCATAACCTGCCTGCTGCACTGGCTGTCGCAAGTTATCTGATGACTGAATGTCAACACGTTCCAGCTGTAAAAACCCTCATCCAGTGATGGTACCAGCTCCTTTCCTTTCAATGCAAAGTCTGCCTCAACATTCACACAGAAAGGGTCCTTAACAAATCTCATCCCTTCCCAAAGATGCTGAAATCATCAAAACTGGTGGCAAAGCTGTTTTTCAATGAGTCAGTAAAGACCACCTTGGTGATTTGTAGGCCAGATCCCCTTAATGTGGGGAAGTGGAGCGTCTTCCCAGGACAAAGATCAGTAGAGAAGAGAGAGCTTTCTTAGGAAAGCACGAAGTTTTATCTCTGCCCTGCAGCTCCACGTTGAGCTGGTTCAAATGATGGAAAATATCACTCAGAAAGCAAACAGTGGCATTAAACTCATCATTTTCCATTAGAGACAGAAACTTGACAGCTTTTTTTAGTTTTAAAGACTGAAGAATCACCAGAATCTCATCTCTTAGTTCAGAAAAACATCTAATGTCATTATGAATGAGCAGATTCAGCAGACTTGTCATACAACAGCTTTCAGAAAAGGCGGTGCTGCAAACTGGAGGTGCAACAGATAAAGTTTATAACTGACAGAACCGAGTCCATGGTCTCTTCTAACTCACCACTGAGTTTGGCACACAGGAGGCTTTGGAGGATGAGGCAATGCAACGATTTCATCCTCGCAGCGAGGCCCTGATCCCTGCCAACCATCGAGGGTGCACCATCCGTCACCAGCATGTTGATGCGGCCAAATCCAGGCTGTTCTTCTCAAACAATGCAGCAATTCTGTTGAAAAAGATCAAACTGGTGGTCTGCCCCTCCAGGGGAATTAGACCAAGCGGGTCCTCACAAAAACATTCTCCATCAAAAAATCGCACACAGACGCACATCTGTGCAACATCACTGTTATCTGTTGACTCATCCACGGCCAGACATCGCCTCAGCCTTCCTCAGCCTTCCTCAGCATCCTCAGCCTTCCTCAGCATCCTCAGCCTTCCTCAGCCTTCCTCAGCATCCTCAGCCTTCCTCAGCATCCTCAGCCTTCCTCAGCCTTCCTCAGCATCCTCAGCCTTCCTCAGCATCCTCAGCCTTCCTCAGCATCCTCAGCCTTCCTCAGCCTTCCTCAGCATCCTCAGCCTTCCTCAGCATCCTCAGCATCCTCAGCCTTCCTCAGCATCCTCAGCCTTCCTCAGCCTTCCTCAGCCTTCCACAGCCGTCCTCAGCATCCTCAGCCTTCCTCAGCCTTCCTCAGCATCCTCAGCCTTCCTCAGCATCCTCAGCATCCTCAGCCGTCCTTAGCATCCTCAGCCTTCCTCAGCATCCTCAGCATCCTCAGCCTTCCTCAGCATCCTCAGCATCCTCAGCCTTCCTCAGCATCCTCAGCCTTCCTCAGCATCCTCAGCATCCTCAGCCTTCCTCAGCATCCTCAGCCTTCCTCAGCCTTCCTCAGCATCCCCAGCCTTCCTCAGCCTTCCTCAGCATCCTCAGCCTTCCTCAGCATCCTCAGCATCCTCAGCCTTCCTCAGCATCCTCAGCCTTCCTCAGCCTTCCTCAGCCTTCCTCAGCATCCTCAGCCTTCCTCAGCCTTCCTCAGCATCCTCAGCCTTCCTCAGCATCCTCAGCCTTCCTCAGCCTTCCTCAGCATCCTCAGCATCCTCAGCCTTCCTCAGCATCCTCAGCCTTCCTCAGCCTTCCTCAGCCTTCCACAGCCTTCCACAGCCTTCCTCAGCCTTCCTCAGCCTTCCTCAGCATCCTCAGCCTTCCTCAGCCTTCCTCAGCATCCTCAGCCTTCCTCAGCATCCTCAGCCTTCCTCAGCCTTCCTCAGCATCCTCAGCATCCTCAGCCTTCCTCAGCATCCTCAGCCTTCCTCAGCCTTCCTCAGCCTTCCTCAGCATCCTCAGCCTTCCTCAGCATCCTCAGCCTTCCTCAGCCTTCCTCAGCATCCTCAGCATCCTCAGCCTTCCTCAGCATCCTCAGCCTTCCTCAGCCTTCCACAGCCTTCCACAGCCTTCCTCAGCCTTCCTCAGCCTTCCTCAGCATCCTCAGCCTTCCACAGCCTTCCTCAGCCTTCCTCAGCATCCTCAGCCTTCCTCAGCCTTCCTCAGCATCCTCAGCATCCTCAGCCTTCCTCAGCATCCTCAGCCTTCCTCAGCCTTCCTCAGCCTTCCTCAGCCTTCCACAGCCGTCCTCAGCCTTCCTCAGCATCCCCAGCCTTCCTCAGCCTTCCTCAGCATCCTCAGCCTTCCTCAGCATCCTCAGCATCCTCAGCCTTCCTCAGCCTTCCTCAGCATCCTCAGCCTTCCTCAGCCTTCCTCAGCATCCTCAGCCTTCCTCAGCATCCTCAGCATCCTCAGCCTTCCTCAGCATCCTCAGCCTTCCTCAGCCTTCCTCAGCCTTCCACAGCCTTCCTCAGCCTTCCTCAGCATCCTCAGCCTTCCTCAGCCTTCCTCAGCATCCTCAGCCTTCCTCAGCCTTCCTCAGCTTGTCCAAAGCGCCTCGAAAACATCCGATGCAAGGGACTCCATGCTCCTGAAATTTATTGGAATTTGCTTGATTGAATCAGTAACACTTTTCGTGCTTTCTCATCTGTTACCACCTCATCAATGGATGCCAGCATACATCCTCGACTGTCTCCGAGTCTGTAAACTTGCTACTTGCCGTTGCTCTCTCTTCCAAACAAGCTCGGAACAATATCCGCCATTTGCTCATATCAAAATTTAAGCCCAGACACCTTCTGCCTCGGAGCGGCAGAACTGGGTGGAAAAGTAGCGTTAAAGTTTGCGTGTGTTGTGCTGAAACGTACTCTTTACACACGGCGAGGCACACAGGATTCGCATTGCCAGCGGTGAACACGTCTTTCTCTGTCCATTTATCTGCATGTTCTCCGAGTCCACTTTTCTTTTTTTAAGGTAGAGACATTTTGACTTGTTGGCCAACCTTCAGGCTCAAACTGAAAACAAGTCAGGGCGGTCAGAGCGTTGCACGACGCCACGAATGACAATCTTTAAATGGTCATTTGCCATCTGCCAAAAATATATATCCGGCTAAAACAGGTAAATTCTAACTGCTTTATGCACCAGAGATCGTACAATTAGGCATAGGCATGCGCTGTAGGAGACGATCCATATGTAATAACGACAGTACCCTCTAAGGGCCGGTATAAAATAGCCCAGGGCTGGACCAGGCCCAGAGGCCGCCAATTGAATAGCCCGGGTTCAAAGCTTTAATTTTTTTACAGTGTACATGTGATAAAAGTTTCCACACATGACGTCAGGTAGCAGGCACATGAATGAACATGAAGCTGTGGTCCAGGTGAAGGTGACACCACCACCAGCTCCATCTGGCCCTGGGAGCTGAGCCACATCCAGATGTCCAAGGACTCCATCCATCACCGAGTTTCTGTCCTGGTGGCCTTGTGCTCCACCGGCTTGCATGCTGCTCCTCCTCCTCATCATGGCTGACTCCATCCAGCTGTCTTCAGTCCTACTTCCCAGTTGCTGTGAGGACAAACTCCCGGAATAAAAGCCCTGATCCTGATTCCAGAGGAAGCTCTGATCCTTCGGTGCAGATGTTATCGGGCGAGGACACGCCTCCATCGCTGGCCTCCAGCGTGACTCTTGTCTTAGTACACTGTAAAAATACAGTTGGTTTTCATTAATGCAGCATTACGCTGGAGCATAAGTCCTTTCGAACGTTTTATTGGACGATGACGTGCAGAGTTCTGTAAATTTAAAAAGTACAGTTGCATTATGGGATGTTTTAACAGTCACCGTACTGCTGGCGGTTGGTGGCGGCGCAGGGGGGACAATTACACCGAGCAAGTGACTTTATTCACATTTATTTTACAGTTTCAATCTAAAACTTTAACGGTTCATAAAAGCAACATCATCAACATGTTACTGCTTTTCTCTTTGCTAGTAGCGTTAGCTTAGCATTTAGCTCGGCGCCGTGGCGAGTAGTGATGTGCGGATTGATACTAAAATTTCAAATCCAGCTTTTTATGTTTTAGAATCAAATTTTCATGTTAGAATATCAATATTTTATTCATTTTGGACAAATGTTTAGTTTATCATGATCTGGAAAACGGTGGAAAGTAACTACAATGTTGGGATCTTGTCTAAATTATACCTTGTTGGTAGGAACTACTTTTTCTTCCGCCTGGCATACCGCGTAGTGGCGCTGCAGCATCATGTGTGGAGCTGAACAGAAGACATGGAGGCATTCTAGCAACACCACAAACATCTTTCAGCATCGGAGATTCGCTCATAACAAGAAGAATGAGATGGAGAGGGACCAGACCCTTGGATGCTGCAGGCAGGTACCGACTGTTCAGGTAAATGCTGAGTTTCATCTGCTATGTTCAGGTTTTTGTGTTGATGGTCAAATAGGAGTTCCCTCATTCTGAAGACCAAGGCATGAGCTTAGCTCTGTGCAGTGTTTGTTTCTGTTTCTGGGTTTAGCTTGGATTCAGTCCGGTGTGGATGCAGCAGAGGCTGGTGGCATTAAATATTCCATAAAACAGCCTTTCTAAAATAAATAAAACAGGTTTTTAAAAATTAAAATACAGCTGAAAAATATTTTATGGATTGGAAAGATAGGTAATAGAATTAAGAGTTGTGGCATTTATATATTCCTTTAAGCGTCTTACTGGGAACGTCCAGTGGAAGTCCGTCTCAGTGTGATGACACCTGCCCACCTGCATACCTGCAACGATGACCAATGACCTCAAAATTCAGCTCGCTTGACCTTCGCAGTCAAGATGTGGTCGATAGCAAAGAGTGCTGGTTGTTGGTTTTCTGTTGGGAGTGAACGTGCATATTTCCTGCACTAGTTTTCATTAACAAGTTTCCGTTGTTGTTCCTTTGTGTTTTAGGTAACACATGTTGTGATAATGAACTGGTGTCACCGCAGATCTTCCAGCAACACATGACCTGCCTCCACGTCCACAGCAGTACTAGGTAAGTATACACGAACGCTTACGCTGCATTACTTGAACTCTAACTACTTCTTGAACGTTGTACAACGGGATTCATTTTGTAAATTAAATGACAAGTTATGTTAGTCATTCAGAGAAAGATCCTTTCTTTGCATCTTTCTTTGCACGTTAATATTGTGACAGACGGAAACTTGGACAAGAAAAGAGTTTTATGAAGGGATGAAAGATGTTTTGTGAAAACTCATGCTACCTTTTTATCTCTCATGTACTGAGGCAAGGCATACCGCTCACCTTCCTGTCTGGCCTTTCTTTCTACGTTCTACATCTTCAACCTAGACCAGGGGTAGCCAGCGTTGGTCCTCGAGGGCACCAATCCAGCAGGTTTTCCAGATTTCCGTGCCCCAACACACCTGACTTAAATTAACGAGTCATTGTGGAGATCCTTATAGGCTGTTGGATCCATTTAAATTGAGTCAGGTGTGCTGGAGCAGGGAAATCTGGAAAACCTGCCGGATTGGTGCCCTCGAGGACCAACTTTGGCTACCCCTGACCTAGACCAACCAAGAGGAGGCAGCGGCCTCTAAGCCTTCGGGGCAACTTGTGGACCACCAGTGGAATTTCTGAAAAGGTAAGCAGCACATAAGTTGCACTAGAAAAACCCTTTTCCCCCAGTCTCTTCTGTTATCTCCATCTCTTCCCGGCATCTTTCCGTCTCTTCTCGGCATCTTTCCGCCTCCTCTTGGCATCTTCTCCGTCCTCTTCTTCCCCTTTTTACAACTGAATCTTTCATTTTATGTCTGTTTATTTAATTCATGCTCAGGTCTGTATACCTGCTGGTGTCGTACATATTTTTCTAGAACAATATTCTTTGTTTCCGAAGTCTTTTCCAGTTGCATCGTGGGCCATTCAGCATGTGGAGAGGGACCTGGAGCGTCTCATTCAGAGTCTGTAGAAACAAACTTTTTTGGGAGCTCAGCATCAAGTGACGTGTTCAGGAACAGCTTCGTTAACAGTATTTTTAAATCTTTATCGTGGTTTTTTCTGGAATGTCACCATAAAAAAAATATTTATAAAAAAATATTTATACACATCATCTTTGCAGATTTTAGTCTGTGTTGTCATGGTAACAGGGTTTTCTGTTTGACGTGTGTGTGGATCTTTTTTTTTTTGTCTTGAAGGAAAACTGTTGGATTCGACTACATTGCTGGAAAACTTCATATTTATGTTCATAATTCAACTTTTATTAAGACTGGAAATCAGCCAAATGTTCATTTGTAGTATTTCATTCATATCCTAAAAATGAGGAGATGGGTATTTTAAATTAAGCAGTTTTTCTGACAGCGTGCATAGGCCCGTTTCTACGGTAACCGGATTTCTCAGATTTTAGGTTTAAAGGCACTGATGTCACAGGAAGCTTCGAGATTTCTGTTGTCAGCATCAATACAAACACGGCTTATCGATACTGATCCTTTTTCAGACTTTCCATCATTTTGGGTCAAAGACCTGCTGAGCTGTTAATTAAATAACGTCGACTTCAGGACTTTTTACAAATTTAATTTAGGAGTTAAAAGGTACCAAACTTTCCATCACAGTTCCTTTGGAGGACATTTGGTGGGTTTGTTGTTGCTACCAGCAGGAGTTCCTTTAAGTCTGAATATTTGTCTTCATACAGCAGCCACAGTGGTAGCAGCTGCTTCATGTATGATCAAATGTACACGGTCAGCCTCATGGTAGGAGTTCCCTCTTTAAATAGTAAATAATAGAAGCTGGCAGACGTGGGCTTCCCTTTTCAGGCCGTCTGCAGTGATGAATGAGGATGAATGAGCGACCACGTTCCTCCTCCAGCTGCTGCATGCTGGCGGCTTTCAGACATCGGAGGACGGACCGAGCGTGTAGCATGGAGGAAGGTTCACAAACACCCACCGAGCTCCACGTCTGGAACTCATGTCCCTGGAAAGTTTTCTGACATTAGCTCAGGATATTTTGTCCCTGCAGGATGGAGCTGAAACCCCTGGCTGGCCACCGAGCTCACCCCCCGTTAACACACCGACAGTCTGCTTGAATCAGAAAAATCCAGGCTGACCTTGGCACGTACTTCAGAAAATGGAAAGCCTGATGCACCTCATCTTACAGTGGCTAGAACATGATGTTTGTGAGACTTATTTGGGTTTTTATCATTTAGAAACCACCGAGCTTCTAAAGCAGAAACTGAGTTGTGATGCGAAGGGAGACGAAAACTCTGCCCTTTGTAAATAAACCTAACCCATTAAATAAATCAACTCCTTATAAAGGACGCTGCTTCTGGTCATCCCTAACATCACTTATATACAAGAACAATTACATGTTCTTCACGTGTGAAACAAGACGTTTTACATGAGAATCACATGAAGACCCTCTAAAAGCAGATGTTTTACATGCAGCGCCGTTTACACGTCTTACATGTGAACACACGTGTTTTCTGGGTGGACGAGTGTGACGGACTCAGACGGGATCCCGTGCAGCACCATCACTCTGGACGACGGAGACAAGGTTCAGATCGGAAACATCCAGAAAACTTTTTCCAGGACTAGCAGAGACTACTTCACTTTAAAGTCCGAACCATGAACAAACGGGGAGAAAAGTCACATTTTTTAAACCTGAAGTCTTAATTTGGTCCTTTAACTAAATGTAAAAATATATTCACCAAAATAAATTGTGTATTTACCGTTTATTACTGTGATGTAAAAGGTGTCCACCAGGGGGCAGAAGACAAGCATCAGAATGTGTAAAACGGGGTTTTGAGGAAAGTGTTTACAATAAAATGATGCAAAAAACATTAAAGGGTTAAAGCCAGGCTGGAAGCTCCGTGCTGAAAAACCTTCAGGTATATTCATCAAACCCTGGCAGCAAGATGGCGGAGGAGAACCCTCCCAGCATCTTTACCTGTGCAGATGGAGGTTTGAAGCATCCGGATGAGGTCTGTTCTGGAGGAGGAATCTTGTTCTGTTGGCAGTTAAAGCTCCAACGTTTCACCGCTGAAAGGAAGAAAACCTGCTGTCTACGGAAGATGAAGGTAGCCATGGCAACACCGAGTCTCCACAGCTGGAGTCGGTCACTGGACACAAAGAGTTCCAGTATCAGCAGCCTGCTTTAGGATCCTCACCAGACTGGTCCTGTGGATCTGGTTCTGGTCTTATTGCTCCCACACACAGTGCTTCATCCACATCAACAACGCAACAAGGAGTTCTCCTCCTCAGCCTGTATTCTCCCTGCCGCCCACATCATTCCCCACTTCCATGACCAGACTAGACCACCAGGCCGACTCCAGCTTCCTCCACCCACCGCTCGGGACCAAGACCAGGTCTTCATTTCCAAAGCTGGCATAGGAATAAAAACTGGCGTACGCCAAACATAGTCACCTTTAAGGATTTATAAAACCAAACTTGACGGGAAAATGTTCCTTCCTCTACAGCTACTCTGACCCAGGCGTACGCACAAAATCTAGAAAAACACGAAACGGCGACACCAACAGTCCAGAATAAAACCAAGGAAATGATGTGAAATGTGACGTTTGTACACAATCCACTATTACCTTCCACACCACATGTTAGATATTAAAGCTGTTTGCAGAAATAAAGACACATTCCATATTAATCCTCCTAAGAACTGATGCTACGCTACACAAGCGTAGGCATACAAACACACAAGAGGAGGATTTTCCTGACATTTCCTACAACTCCTTGCCCACCTGGTTAATAGCTGTGATGGTGTTCCTCTGCCCCGCCCACCCAGTTGCAGCCCCGCCCACCCAGCTGCAACACCCAGGAACTAGAAAGAAATATTATTTAACACTAAATAAACTGCTACTAGTCTCAAATTATCTGTACATGTTTATTTTATACATTAAAACCAAAGACCACATTACCGGCATCATTACTGTCATCTAGCAGCTTTTCTCCACAACCATCTACTGTGGGCTGCAGCGTCTTACTGAAGGTCCCACCTGGAAGGTGTTACTGTTTTACCCTGTTGGAATCGAACTTCCATCTCCCGCATGGTGGACGGATGTTCTACCGACTGAGACATCCATCCGTACGTTTAGATGTCTCTGGGGTTTCTTCCCTTCTTCCTGTGATGACAGCGTCTCCACCTGCTGCCACTATTCTGTCTTTCTGACACCAGTGACGTCCACGCCGTGTCCACCAGGTAACATTTTCACCTTTTCCAACGTGGTCCGTCAGGATCTCTGTCTCACACCCCAAAATATTCCACTTCTTCCCTCTTTTTCCCTCCCGAGCCGTCATGGAAATGAAGTGATGAATATGTATTACAGGCGTCCACCTGACCTTTTATAGCCACCATGTGGGCGGGGCAAGGTGTCCCTCACCTGCGCCGCTTTAGAGTTGGTTCTGGTTTATAAACGGTAACAGGTGGAGGACGTGTGCGTGCTCGCTTTTATAAATCTGGAAGTAGAAGTGCAGCATTTCTTTTTTTTCCCTGCAGACGCTGCTTGTAGTTTGCTTTGATACGTAGTTTATAAATGAGGCTCCTGGACCTTCACCAGCCCGACTTCATCTCTCTAGAACATTCTGGGGCGATCAACACGACATTTAGTCTACGTTTGTTACCGTACCAAAGATTCGGTTTCCATACCGAAACCAAGGTTGGGCTCGATACTCCATACGAGACCAGATCAAGGAGGCAAACTAGTTCAGATCATCTCCTTTAACCAGATTGATTAACGACTGAGTTGCTTCATACAGTTTCAGTTATGGAGCAGAAGTCTCCTCCTCTTCCTCCTTCTCTTCCTCTTCCTCCTCCATCTCCTCCTCCTCCTGCAGGTAGGAGCTGGGCTCCTTAAAGTCTTAAAGTCTCCAGTCAGAGCAGTAAAAGTCGCCAATGTGTCGCTAGTCACTTTAAAAAAGAGTCGATAGTGTGGCTAAAAACTGGCTAATTATAGCTACAAGTTGCTAGGTTGGCAATGGGAAGGCGCAAACATCCGGGAACTTCCTTGAACTTCGTTGCATCCGGTTCTCTTGCCAGTAAAAAGGAAGGGCTGATTACATAACTTCATAATCTTTGATTATTGAAGAGATTACAGTAACTATGTTGAAAAACTGTTGTGGTACCTGCCAGAAACATAATTATTCTACCGATAAAAACAGATGTTCTTTCAGCTGCCAAAGACACAGAAAGACGGGATATCTGGCGAGCGACTATCACACATGTTGATGCTGATGGTCCACCGTGAAGCAAGTTGTGTGGATCATGTTGTGCTGGTGAGTGAAAGATTTACTATGATCTCTGAGCATGTGTCAGCGGGTAGGCGAAGAGCTCGCTAGCTTCGCCTCGTATCTTTTTCTAGCCTTGACACCGAGGCTGCCAGCATGGTGGATGGTTCTCTATGAACAACTATGAGAACACTGCACACGGACTCTGGTCTGATGTTGGAGTTGTTTTCACCCGGCTCTCACATTAGCAGCTAACGCTAAGACCTCAGACACCGCCATAGACAACAACAGGAAGTGATGTCATGCACGTATGTGAAATCGGACGTGGTCATTTAAAGCAACATTTCCTCCAGAACAGGTTTCCACTTCATCTTTTTATCAAACAGGAAACAGTCTGATGCTATTTATCTGGTTTCCATGACAACATGTCATAGCTGCTCTCTGGGTCCATGGCAGTCAGCGCACACACAGACACGTGCACGCTCACACAGGTTTCCATCAGAGGACAGAGTGCACATGTCGGAAAACACATCAACCAGCTGGAAATCAGACAGAAAGATGTGAGTTTTCTAGATTCTCTCAGGGAGGAGGAGATAGAGGATTTCTCCTGCACAGTTGTCATGGCAACGTGCACAGCCGAGTTATATTATGTAATACAGTCATATTCCGGCTTTAAATGGATCCAGTTTTATTAGCATCAACACGTTATCTGAGATGTGAACTTTAGGAACATTTAGAGCAACTCCGCTGGATGAAGCTTCATCAGGACATTAAAAAGTCTGAGTGTTTCCATCACAGCGTTCCTGGCTGGGAATCTGGGAAACGCCCCGACTGAAATCTAATGGAGGTGCCGTGAATCCCAGCATCGACCATCATGGAGGTGGTTTTGATCCACCGCGGTCGGTCCGTCTCCACTGCACACGTTCAGATTTCTAGTTATTGGAACTGTAAACTGGAATTATTTCCCCCCTCAGTAAAACCACTTCCTGTTTGGTTTTCATCTTTTAACACACACACACACACACACACACACAATCTGCATCCAGTTATTAACCTTCATGGTTAATAACCTCAGGTTTGTGACTCCTGAGCCTCCTCATACTACATGAACAAATCTGATTTACTCTAACATTAAAAGCCTTTCTAACAGATGAAGGCCAGGCTCTCCAACTCTGAGATAAAGACCTCCCAACGGTGGCCCACACCTTCACTGGGGGGCCATAGAAGCTTTCAACAAGCTGGAGCTCTGACGGCTTTTAGTGGCTGAAGGATCAGAGGGATTAGAAGTGAATAAGCTGAGAATGAATCATGGAGCTCCTCTGAAGGGAGCGGCTCCAGCGGCGGCTTCACGCCGCTTTTCTGCTTATTTATCTGTCAACATCACACTCAAAGAGCTTCACTGTTTGTACTAGATGGCCCCGTCATGTTCATGCTGTCTGAGTACGTGATGAACGCCGCACCATTCAATAGCTTTTAAACACAGACTTTCAGAGATCTGCACCCCGATACTAGAAGGTGGACCCGATGAAGAGGACGACCCGGTACTAGAAGGTGGACCCGATGAAGAGGACGAACTGGTACTGGAAGGTGGTCCAGATGAAGAGGACGAACTGGTACTGGAAGGTGGTCCAGATGAAGAGGACGACCCTGTACTAGAAGGTGGGCCCGATGAAGAGGACGACCCGGTACTAGAAGGTGGTCCCGATGAAGAGGACGACCCGGTACTAGAAGGTGGACCCGATGAAGAGGACGACCCGGTACTGGAAGGTGGTCCCGATGAAGAGGACGACCCGGTACTAGAAGGTGGGCCCGATGAAGAGGACGACCCTGTACTAGAAGGTCGTCCCGATGAAGAGGACGACCCGGTACTAGAAGGTCGTCCCGATAAGGAGGACGACCCGGTACTAGAAGGTGGGCCCGATGAAGAGGACGACCCGGTACTGGAAGGTGGTCCCGATGAAGAGGACGACCCGGTACTAGAAGGTGGGCCCGATGAAGAGGACGACCCGGTACTAGAAGGTGGACCCGATGAAGAGGACGACCCGGTACTAGAAGGTCGTCCCGATGAAGAGGACGACCTGGTACTAGAAGGCGGACACGATGAAGAGGACGACCCGGTACTAGAAGGCGGACCCGATGAAGAGGACGACCTGGTACTAGAAGGCGGACACGATGAAGAGGACGACCCGGTACTAGAAGGCGGACACGATGAAGAGGACGACCCGGTACTAGAAGGCATCAAAACCTGTGATTATTTTTATTCCGGTGAGGTCTACATGCATTTGTTGCAGGCTTACTTGTATTTTGTTGTTTCATCTCTTCTTCTATGGTGTTTTACCTGCTTCCTTGGATGGTGGCTTTTGTGCTATAATCCTGCACGTTTCCATCATGTTCATTACTGTCCTCATTAGATAAATAAACCACAGCTGTGATGACGTTTTCCATCAGGTAAACCTGTTTTACTTCTTCACTGATCCAAAAATAAATTCACACATTCCATCCCATCTTCCCTGTGCTGACTTCCTATCGTTCCCGGTTTTCCAGGAGTCCTGCTGTAAGGCTGTAGCACTTGGTGGGTCTGCGGTTCTTCAGCCGACTGTCATCCATCTCAGCGGCTTCCTCCCAGAAACAGAGGAGTGTTCACACAGACTTCCTGCACATCTTTCAGCCTCCACAGTGGAACAGAAACCAGGCTGGAAGGAAACAGGAGAGGAGCTCAGAGCTTCTAATAAACTGGTCAAACCTCAGTTAACCATCAATGAAACACTGGTTTTATTACAACCCAGGTCCAAACAAGGTGGGACTCTGTAAAATCCAGACAAGCCAGAATCCCATCTGCTCATCTTTTATTCCCAGTAGAAGATGAACATCAAACGGAGACGTTTCACCATGTGATGGAAATATGAGCTGATAGTGAATCTGATGCAGCAACACGTCTGGAAAAAGTTGGACGGAGGGATGGAGAGAGGGACAGGCAGAGAGATGGAGGGAGGGACGGAGGGACATAGGGACAGGTAAAGGGACAGGCGGAGGGATGGAGGGAGGGATGTAGGGACAGGCGGAGGGATGGAGGGACAGGTGGAGGGACAGGTAGAGGGATGGAGGGAGGGACGGCAGGATGGAGGGAGGGACAGGTGGAAGGATGGAGGGAGGGACGGTGGGACGGAGGGACAGGCGGAGGGACAGGCGGAGGGATGGAGGGAGGGAAGCATTTCTGGAAGAGCCCCGTGGTGGATGCTGTATCTTGGGTCCGGTGTTGCATCAGAAGCCTCTGTGCTCTCGGTGTAACAGGCGTCGAGTCTGTGGCGGATTAACGTGTAACGGCTTCTGTGATTTCTTTTCGCCACTTTAATGACTTTTCATGTGGAGTTCTACTCACAAAACTCTCATGCACGAACGTCTGTTGAACTTTTGAGATTTTGGGTGACTCAAAGGTAGAAGCATCGTTTTTACCAGACCTGAGGAGCTCTTCATGAAGTCCTCTGTGGTTATACTGAAGGAGAGAGCGAAGCTTGGTCGTTTTCCCCTGGTGGTTGCCAAGTGTTCGACATGTCCTGCAGAGCGTTGGGAGCAAGTCTCTTTCTTACCGAAGTAGCTCCAAATCGCTGGTCCAGGAGCCGGATGCAGCAGTATTCTTCAGGAATGTGAACTAATATGGAGCAAAGTGAGCTAGCTTATATGGACAAAGTTTAGAAGAGACAACAAGCTGATGTTCCACAACTTTCCATCAGACGAACCAACCGACCACCTCGTCTCTGGAAGAACTGGGTGACATACTGTCCACCCCTCTGTTCTCTCTGCAGTCTCAGCTTTTTCTTTTTAAACTTCCCGATGTTTGAGGCATCCTGCTGTCTTACCATCCACTGTCTGTAGCGCTGATGGAGCAGCTGATAGAGCAGCTGATGGAGCAGCTGAACCATTTAAGGGAACTATAAAGGGGGGGTGGGTGTTCAGAAATGTTTCCAAAACAAAGAAACTTAGTGATACCAATGCACTGTAACTAAATGTTTGCGTGATTGTAAGTTTGTCATTGAGTTTTAGATCATGTTGTATTACATTTGCACTGAGGGCCCTTGTGGGCCCCTGTCAATCATAGGCCCTAGAATCCGTCCCCTTTACCCCCCTTTTTGGCTCCCCAGATTCCATCTATTCAAAAACGACCAAGAACAGAGCTCTGCTGACCCTGGACCGACGTGATGCCAACTCCACCTGCTTTACATGAACATCTCCAATCACTGCAGAGCAGGCTTGGTTGCCACGGTGATACCTGGCAAAGCTGAGCTGATGTGTGCACATGTAGGCGCCCTGCCATGAGGACAGTATTCTATGGAGGCTGGTGAGAATAACTGAAAACGACTTTATTACACTCATAAAAACATGAGACAGTCCAGTTTGTTTGCTGATGGTGTCTTCCATAAGAATCCATTCCCCTCTCCATCTCACAGCTGGAAACAGCTGGAAGCAAAGGGATCCTCAGAACCTGTTGCGGCTCCATGCAGGACACTAACAGCCATGCTGGGAAAAGCTGCCCAGCTGGATGAAGACGCCTGCTCTTCTTTTATGGTTCATGACATAAACAGTAATGAGCCCATCTGATACAGGACGGATTCTCTCAGACTGAAGGAACCTTTAGGTTGAGACTGAGAAACAACCTGAACCTGGTTCCTCCTCCACACTCACCAACAGCTGAGACAAAACAGCTGATGTGCGTACAGGACCAGTCAGAAACTGTCCACCCGTCCATCCGCCCGTCCACCCGTCCATCCATCATCCATCCAACCATCCACCCATCCACCCATCCATCCATCATCCATCCACCCATCCATCCATCCTTTATCATCCATCCATCCATCATCAATCCAACCATCCACCCATCCATCCATCATCCATCCACCCATCCATCCATCCTTTATCATCCATCCATCCATTCATCCATCCATCCAGCCATCCATCCATCCATCCATCCGTCCATCCATCATCAATCCATCCATCCATCCATCCATCCATCCATCCATCATCCATCCATCCATCCATCCATCATCCATCCATCATCCATCCATCCATCCACCCATCCATCCATCCTTTATCATCCATCCATCCATCCACCCGCCCATCCACCTGTCCATCCATATACCTAGCTTAGACTAGTGGCAACCACCTCTGGTCCTCCAGATCCACTATCCTGCAGGTTTTAGTGGTTCTCTGCTGCAACACACCTGACTCAAAGCGACGGCTTATTAACAGGCAGGTGCAGAAGTTCAGGTGTGTTGTACCAGGCAGATCTCCAGGACTAGAGGTGGTCACCACAGCCAAAGACCATGTAATGAAAAATAAACATGTACAATATATACATTAGTGTCCTCCTAAAGAGACCGAGTTTATCGATTGACTGATCTTCCTTTGGAGGGGTACTCATTCCAAGATTTAATTTCATTCGGTTGTCCAAAGAACACAGTGGGTTTTAGGTCCAGTTAAACGGAGGAAGTAACACAAGAGAAAACACAGTTTGAATCTGAGACTGATGTCCAAGCTCATGGAGAGTGGGAGGTGAATGAAGGTGTGGGGTTTGGCCGCAGGGCCTCCTACCGCACCAGTAGTACCAGAAGTCAGATGATGAAAATCTAGTCTTCATAACAGGTCCAGAGGCAGAAAACTAGCCTGTATAAAGCAATCTGGTGTCAGTATTTCTGCATAAACACTTTCATAAACCTTAAAGCAATAAATAAGTCCCACAATACTCATCACAATTACTTTTTACTTTATACAGTCTCAATAAATATACATTTAACACCAAATGGAGTCAGAATCATTAACTAAGCCAACATATTATAAACATTAAGTTGCTGGCACAAAAGGGAAAAACTTACATGTGCCACAAACATTAGTCAAACACTGTTAGCATAGCTGCGCTAGCGCCGCTTAGCATTAGCAACATTAGCACCTGCAGGTTGAGGAGCACAGCACTTAAAAACACATGAAGACTGGAACTGAGAGTACATCTACTTTAGTCTACCTGCAGCTTTGTCATCCGCCATCATTAATAGGGCTGGCGGGTCGATCCAAATATTGATCCAAATATAAAAATTTACGTAGGCTACGGAGTTTCCTACGTAGTCTGTGCACGTCTGAAAAGAAAGCCTAGCTAGCCAAGACAAGGACAGAAAACCAAATGCTAATTATGTTATTATCAATCATGCTAAATTAATAATTCAATTAATTAATAATAATGAATAATACATTTAGATTATTAAGTTTTTATACATTATTATACAATGTTGTAATTATACTAATTTATAAATATATATTAAATTAAATTAATTTTAGTATAATTATAACTTTTTTTTTTTACCTTGTCCTGAGGAGCTTTACGGGAATAAGAAGGTGAGCTGGTGGCAGCAGTAGGCACCCCGTTCCTCTGGAAGAGCCCCAGGGCCGGACAGGCCAGAAGCAGCCTGCCACATGACCAGGACACACTGTGACTTCAGCCAAAGAGCCGCGGTCACCATACACACCTATGTCCCGCTCATCCTGACACAAATACATACACATAAACCTCTCAGTCACACCCTTAACCATACCCCAGTATCTCCCCTACGATTCCTCGAGCCCCAGTCAGCCTCCTTTCATACCCCTACACCCCTCCTGCCCCTGGACCTACCCAGACACCAGAGCATGCACCAGCCCACCACGTAGATGGGTAATAATAACATAATATTATTGTATTAACTTACTATTAAATAACATGATTACCTGTTGCTAAATAACGTTTGAATCACTTAAACATCTGAAATTCCACAGTTTTCTATATCATAGGACTGGCTGTAGCTCCGGAGGAAGAGCAGTTATTCACCAACTGGGAAGTCGGTGGATCGATTCCAGGCCTCCCGTGACTCCATGCTGATGGGTCCTTGGGCAAGACACCAGCGTTGCCTCCCGACGGTCTGGTGGGGAATGGGTGTGTGTGTGTGTGACATATAGAGTGAAGCACTTTGAGAGGTCAACATGACTAGAAAAGTGTATAAGTACAGTTCATGTACCATAGGACACTTTGAGGGTCCAGTTAAAATCCATGGACGGATGGACAGACGGATTTTTTATCGTTTTTATCCAGTTCAGTTCTGTTTTTAGATAAGATAAAACTTTATTTATCCTACAAAAAGGCAAACGTTGTGTGTTATTACAGCTCCACTACATAAAAACAGAGTAAGAAAAGTTGATTAACAAAATATAAAATACAAATATTAAATACAAATGCAATGAAATAAAAACTATATTCCACAGTTCTATGTACATGGACGTATGTGTGTATTATGGAGGAAGGTAAAGGAAATATGCAATTAGGTAACATCTGTCTATATGTATGGACATGTCATGGTTGCAGAGCTGCTCTGCAGAGCTGCAATCAGGATGATCTCCTACACCTGTCCTGATTGTCATTTCCCTCACCTGCTCCCTCCCCTACTTAAACTCTCTTCACTCCCTGCTTCCCTGCCAGATGGTCACCAGTACTTACCTTGTGATATCCAGTTATTTCTAGTTCCAGACTTCCTTGTCATCGACCCTGTCACGTCCGTGGATATTCTTTTGCCTGACCCCTGCCGGATCCCTTCAAGTGCCTGCCTGGATTGACCCTTGCCCGCATGACCACGGAATAGCCTGTCCCTCTGGATAAGTACTGCACTGAGCCTCACTGTGAATGAACGTTGCCTGCCCTGACTACGTCTTTTGGATTTGTGGACTAAACTTCCTGTCTGAAGTTCATTTCAGGAATTCTCTCTCACAGACCTGGGATTGCCTGACTCCGTCAGCTAACCAGAACTGGTTTCACTCCCTCCATCCCCTGGTCCTCAATAAACCTTATTCTTTTCAAATCCATTTGTCCTACGTGTGGCTGAATTTCCGGGTCTTCAGGAGCAAACCTGACAGGACATGCATATATACACACATATACATGTACATCTACCCACACCCATACATATACTGTATATTCAAACACACATTTATACAATTTCACATATTTACACACACATACATACACCACTGTCTACACACACGAGGTACATGTGTGTGTGTGTGTGAAGTGGTGACAGTGCAGGTAACGTGTCCGAGTGACTCATGATGCGTTACAGACTTTTAACTGCTGGAGGGATGAAGGACCTAGGAAGTGCTCCTTCCTGCAGCCAGGATGCTGTAGTCTCTGGCTGAAGGAGCTGCTCAGAATACTCACAGTCTCATGCAGAGGGTAATGGTGGTTGTCCATGATGGATGCCAGCTTTGCTAACACCATCTTCTCACCGACCACCACCACAGGCTGCAGAGGACATTCCACCACAGAGTCTGACCAGTTTGTCAGTCCTGTCCCTGTTCCTGTCCTCTCACCCCACAGTGTCCACTCCGATGCAGGCCGGGAGGCGAACTGCAGGGGATCCAGCGCTGAGCTCATCAGTAGACAGAGGTGGTGCAGGATGAGCCTCTCCGTGGTCTTCATCAAGTCGGTAGTGGCTGGGCTCCCTCGGCTGTGCAATCTTTGGCACTGGGACCACACAAGAAGTCTTCTACAGTTCAGGAACCCTTTCAAGACTTAGGCTCAGGTTGGAGATATGCAGGACCACCTAACAGAGCTGGTCTGCACAGTCTCTGAGCAGTATCCAGTTCAGTCCATCACTGCTACAAACCACAAACACCTGGAGGAGCATTTGGCAACTAATCATGTTACCTGGCAACAGGTCAGTAACATGACTGAGTATAAAAGGAGCATTTCAGAGAGGCAGAGTCTCTCTCTGCTCCCATCCAGACAATGTCTCTTTCAGGGAAGGCCTTGCAGATTTCAGCAAAACGATGCTGAACCACATCCTGCATCCATCACAGCAGGAAGATGGACAAGGGTCTGGCTGAACACCACCCTGGAACTACTTTTTACACCATGATGAACATCACCCTGGAACTACTTTTTACACCGTGCCGAACATCACCCTGGAACTACTTTTTACGTCGTGCCGAACACCACCCTGGAACTACTTTTTGCACCGTGCCGAAAATCACCCTGGAACTATTTTTTCCACCGTGCTGAACATCACCCTGGAACTACATGCCGAACATCACCCTGGAACTACTTTTTACACAGTGCCGAACCTCACCCTGGAACTACTTTTTCCACTGAGCGGAAAATCACCCTGGAACTACTTTTTACACCATGCTGAACATCACCCTGGAACTACTTTTTGCACCATGCTGAACATCACCCTGGAACTACTTTTTCGCCTTGCCGAACATCACCCTGGAACTACTTTTTCCACCGTGCTGAACATCACCCTGGAACTACATGCTGAACATCACCCTGGAACTACTTTTTCCACCGTGCCAAACATCACCCTGGAACTACTTTTTCCACCGTGCCAAACATCACCCTGGAACTACTTTTTCCACCGTGCCGAACATCACCCTGGAACTACTTTTTCCACCGTGCTGAACATCACCCTGGAACTACATGCCGAACATCACCCTGGAACAACTTTTTCCACCGTGCTGAACATCACCCTGGAACTACTTTTTACGCCGAGCCGAACGCCACACTGGAACTACTTTTTACACCGTGCAGAACATCACCCTGGAACTACTTTTTACATCGTACCGAAAATCACCCTGGAACTACTTTTTACGCCGTGCTGAACATCACCCTGGAACTACATGCCGAACATCACCCTGGAACTACTTTTTCCACCGTGCTGAACATCACCCTGGAACTACTTTTTACGCCGAGCCGGATTCCACCCTGGAACTACTTTTTCCACCGTGCAGAACATCACCCTGGAACTACTTTTTACGCCGAGCGGAACATCACCCTGGAACTACTTTTCACGCCGAGCGGAACATCACCCTGGAACTACTTTTTAGACTGTGCCGAACACCACCCTGGAACTGATTTTTACACCGTGCTGAACATCACCCTGGAACTGATTTTTACACCACGCCGAAAATCACCCTGGAACTGCTTTTTACACCATGCAGAACATCACCCTGGAACTACTTTTTACGCCGTGCCGAACATCACCCTGGAACTACTTTTTAGGCAGTGCCGAACATCACCCTGGAACTACTTTTTCCACCGTGCCGAAAATCACCCTGAAACTACTTTTTATACCGTGCCGAAAATCACCCTGGAACTACTTTTTACACCGTGGCGAAAATCACCCTGGAACTACTTTTTACGCCGAGCCGAACATCACCCTGGAACTACTTTTTACACTGTGCCAAACACCACCCTGGAACTGATTTTTACACCATGCCGAAAATCACCCTGGAACTACTTTTTACACCGTGCCGAAAATCACCCTGGAACTGCTTTTTACACCATGCCGAAAATCACCCTGGAACTACTTTTTACGCCGAGCCAAACATCACCCTGGAACTACTTTTTACGCCGTGCCAAACATCACCCTGGAACTACTTTTTACACCGAGCCGAACATCACCCTGGAACTACTTTTTACGCCGTGCCGAACATCACCCTGGAACTACTTTTTACGCCGAGCCGAACATCACCCTGGAACTACTTTTTACACCGTGCCGAACACCACCCTGGACATGATTTTTACACCATGCCGAAAATCACCCTGGAACTACTTTTTACACCGTGCCGAAAATCACCCTGGAACTGATTTTTACACCGTGCTGAACATCACCCTGGAACTGATTTTTACACCACGCCGAAAATCACCCTGGAACTGCTTTTTACACCATGCAGAACATCACCCTGGAACTACTTTTTACGCCGTGCCGAACATCACCCTGGAACTACTTTTTAGGCCGTGCCGAACATCACCCTGGAACTACTTTTTCCACCGTGCCAAAAATCACCCTGAAACTACTTTTTACGCCGTGCTGAACATCACCCTGGAACTACTTTTTACGCCGAGCCGAACATCACCCTGGAACTACTTTTTACACTGTGCCAAACACCACCCTGGAACTGATTTTTACACCATGCCGAAAATCACCCTGGAACTACTTTTTACACCGTGCCGAAAATCACCCTGGAACTGCTTTTTACACCGTGCCGAAAATCACCCTGGAACTACTTTTTACGCCGAGCCAAACATCACCCTGGAACTACTTTTTACGCCGTGCCAAACATCACCCTGGAACTACTTTTTACACCGAGCCGAACATCACCCTGGAACTACTTTTTACGCCGTGCCGAACATCACCCTGGAACTACTTTTTACGCCGAGCCGAACATCACCCTGGAACTACTTTTTACACCGTGCCGAACACCACCCTGGACATGATTTTTACACCATGCCGAAAATCACCCTGGAACTACTTTTTACACCGTGCCGAAAATCACCCTGGAACTGCTTTTTACACCGTGCCGAAAATCACCCTGGAACTACTTTTTACGCGGAGCCGAACATCACCCTGGAACTACTTTTTACATCGTGCCGAAAATCACCCTGGAACTACTTTTTACGCCGTGCTGAACATCACCCTGGAACTACATGCCGAACATCACCCTGGAAATACTTTTTACGCCGAGCCGAACATCACCCTGGAACTACTTTTTACACTGTGCCAAACACCACCCTGGAACTGATTTTTACACCATGCCGAAAATCACCCTGGAACTACTTTTTACACCGTGCCGAAAATCACCCTGGAACTGCTTTTTACACCGTGCCAAACATCACCCTGGAACTACTTTTTACGCCGAGCCGAACATCACCCTGGAACTACTTTTTACGCCGTGCCGAACATCACCCTGGAACTACTTTTTACGCCGAGCCGAACATCACCCTGGAACTACTTTTTACGCCGTGCCGAACATCACCCTGGAACTACTTTTTACGCCGAGCCGAACATCACCCTGGAACTACTTTTTACGCCGTGCCGAACATCACCCTGGAACTACTTTTTACGCCGAGCCGAACATCACCCTGGAACTACTTTTTACACCGTGCCGAACACCACCCTGGAACTGATTTTTACACCATGCCGAAAATCACCCTGGAACTACTTTTTACACCGTGCCGAAAATCACCCTGGAACTGCTTTTTACACCGTGCCGAAAATCACCCTGGAACTACTTTTTACGCCGAGCCGACCATCACCCTGAAACTACTTTTTACATCGTGCCGAAAATCACCCTGGAACTACATGCCGAACATCACCCTGGAACTACTTTTTACACCGAGCCGAACATCACCCTGGAACTACTTTTTACACTGTGCCGAACACCACCCTGGAACTGATTTTTACACCATGCCGAAAATCACCCTGGAACTACTTTTTACACCGTGCCGAAAATCACCCTGGAACTGCTTTTTACACCGTGCCGAAAATCACCCTGGAACTACTTTTTACGCCGAGCCGAACATCACCCTGGAACTACTTTTTACGCCGAGCCGAACATCACCCTGGAACTACTTTTTACGCCGTGCCAAACATCACCCTGGAACTACTTTTTACGCCGTGCCGAACATCACCCTGGAACTACTTTTTACACCGTGCCGGACACCACCCTGGAACTGATTTTTACACCGTGCTGAACATCACCCTGGAACTGATTTTTACACCACGCCGAAAATCACCCTGGAACTGCGTTTTACACCATGCAGAACATCATCCTGGAACTACTTTTTACACCGTGCCGAAAATCACCCTGGAACTACTTTTTACACCGTGCCGAAAATCACCCTGGAAGTACTTTTTACACCGAGCCAAACATGACCGTTGAACTACTTTTTACACAGTGCCGAAAATCACCCTGGAACTACTTTTTACGCCGAGCCGAACATCACCCTGGAACTGATTTTTACACCGTGCTGAACATCACCCTGGAACTGATTTTTACACCACGCCGAAAATCACCCTGGAACTACTTTTTACGCCGTGCCGAAAATCACCCTGGAACTACTTTTTACGCCGTGCCGAACATCACCCTGGAACTACTTTTTACGCCGAGCCGAACATCACCCTGGAACTACTTTTTACACCGTGCCGAACACCACCCTGGAACTGATTTTTACGCCGTGCCGAACATCACCCTGGAACTACTTTTTACGCCGAGCCGAACATCACCCTGGAACTACTTTTTACACCGTGCCGGACACCACCCTGGAACTGATTTTTACACCGTGCTGAACATCACCCTGGAACTGATTTTTACACCACGCCGAAAATCACCCTGGAACTGCGTTTTACACCATGCAGAACATCATCCTGGAACTACTTTTTACACCGTGCCGAAAATCACCCTGGAACTACTTTTTACACCGTGCCGAAAATCACCCTGGAAGTACTTTTTACACCGAGCCAAACATGACCGTTGAACTACTTTTTACACAGTGCCGAAAATCTCCCTGGAACTACATTTTACGCCGAGCCGAACATCACCCTGGAACTACTTTTTACTCCGAGCCGAACATCACCCTGGAACTACTTTTTACACCATGCCGAACATCACCCTGGAACTACTTTTTACACCGTGCCGAACATCACCCTGGAACTTCTTTTTCCACGTGCTGAACATCACCCTGGAACTACAAGCCGAACATAACCCTGGAACTACTTTTTACACCATGCCGAACATCACCCTGGAACTACTTTTTAGGCCGTGCCGAACATAACCCTGGAACTACTTTTTACACCATGCCGAACATCACCCTGGAACTACTTTTTAGGCCGTGCCGAACATCACCCTGGAACTACTTTTTCCACCGTGCCAAAAATCACCCTGAAACTACTTTTTACGCCGTGCTGAACATCACCCTGGAACTACTTTTTACGCCGAGCCGAACATCACCCTGGAACTACTTTTTACACTGTGCCAAACACCACCCTGGAACTGATTTTTACACCATGCCGAAAATCACCCTGGAACTACTTTTTACACCGTGCCGAAAATCACCCTGGAACTGCTTTTTACACCGTGCCGAAAATCACCCTGGAACTACTTTTTACGCCGAGCCAAACATCACCCTGGAACTACTTTTTACGCCGTGCCAAACATCACCCTGGAACTACTTTTTACACCGAGCCGAACATCACCCTGGAACTACTTTTTACGCCGTGCCGAACATCACCCTGGAACTACTTTTTACGCCGAGCCGAACATCACCCTGGAACTACTTTTTACACCGTGCCGAACACCACCCTGGACATGATTTTTACACCATGCCGAAAATCACCCTGGAACTACTTTTTACACCGTGCCGAAAATCACCCTGGAACTGCTTTTTACACCGTGCCGAAAATCACCCTGGAACTACTTTTTACGCGGAGCCGAACATCACCCTGGAACTACTTTTTACATCGTGCCGAAAATCACCCTGGAACTACTTTTTACGCCGTGCTGAACATCACCCTGGAACTACATGCCGAACATCACCCTGGAAATACTTTTTACGCCGAGCCGAACATCACCCTGGAACTACTTTTTACACTGTGCCAAACACCACCCTGGAACTGATTTTTACACCATGCCGAAAATCACCCTGGAACTACTTTTTACACCGTGCCGAAAATCACCCTGGAACTGCTTTTTACACCGTGCCAAACATCACCCTGGAACTACTTTTTACGCCGAGCCGAACATCACCCTGGAACTACTTTTTACGCCGTGCCGAACATCACCCTGGAACTACTTTTTACGCCGAGCCGAACATCACCCTGGAACTACTTTTTACGCCGTGCCGAACATCACCCTGGAACTACTTTTTACGCCGAGCCGAACATCACCCTGGAACTACTTTTTACGCCGTGCCGAACACCACCCTGGAACTACTTTTTACGCCGAGCCGAACATCACCCTGGAACTACTTTTTACACCGTGCCGAACACCACCCTGGAACTGATTTTTACACCATGCCGAAAATCACCCTGGAACTACTTTTTACACCGTGCCGAAAATCACCCTGGAACTGCTTTTTACACCGTGCCGAAAATCACCCTGGAACTACTTTTTACGCCGAGCCGACCATCACCCTGAAACTACTTTTTACATCGTGCCGAAAATCACCCTGGAACTACATGCCGAACATCACCCTGGAACTACTTTTTACACCGAGCCGAACATCACCCTGGAACTACTTTTTACACTGTGCCGAACACCACCCTGGAACTGATTTTTACACCATGCCGAAAATCACCCTGGAACTACTTTTTACACCGTGCCGAAAATCACCCTGGAACTGCTTTTTACACCGTGCCGAAAATCACCCTGGAACTACTTTTTACGCCGAGCCGAACATCACCCTGGAACTACTTTTTACGCCGAGCCGAACATCACCCTGGAACTACTTTTTACGCCGTGCCAAACATCACCCTGGAACTACTTTTTACGCCGTGCCGAACATCACCCTGGAACTACTTTTTACACCGTGCCGGACACCACCCTGGAACTGATTTTTACACCGTGCTGAACATCACCCTGGAACTGATTTTTACACCACGCCGAAAATCACCCTGGAACTGCGTTTTACACCATGCAGAACATCATCCTGGAACTACTTTTTACACCGTGCCGAAAATCACCCTGGAACTACTTTTTACACCGTGCCGAAAATCACCCTGGAAGTACTTTTTACACCGAGCCAAACATGACCGTTGAACTACTTTTTACACAGTGCCGAAAATCACCCTGGAACTACTTTTTACGCCGAGCCGAACATCACCCTGGAACTGATTTTTACACCGTGCTGAACATCACCCTGGAACTGATTTTTACACCACGCCGAAAATCACCCTGGAACTACTTTTTACGCCGTGCCGAAAATCACCCTGGAACTACTTTTTACGCCGTGCCGAACATCACCCTGGAACTACTTTTTACGCCGAGCCGAACATCACCCTGGAACTACTTTTTACACCGTGCCGAACACCACCCTGGAACTGATTTTTACGCCGTGCCAAACATCACCCTGGAACTACTTTTTACGCCGAGCCGAACATCACCCTGGAACTACTTTTTACACCGTGCCGGACACCACCCTGGAACTGATTTTTACACCGTGCTGAACATCACCCTGGAACTGATTTTTACACCACGCCGAAAATCACCCTGGAACTGCGTTTTACACCATGCAGAACATCATCCTGGAACTACTTTTTACACCGTGCCGAAAATCACCCTGGAACTACTTTTTACACCGTGCCGAAAATCACCCTGGAAGTACTTTTTACACCGAGCCAAACATGACCGTTGAACTACTTTTTACACAGTGCCGAAAATCTCCCTGGAACTACATTTTACGCCGAGCCGAACATCACCCTGGAACTACTTTTTACTCCGAGCCGAACATCACCCTGGAACTACTTTTTACACCATGCCGAACATCACCCTGGAACTACTTTTTACACCGTGCCGAACATCACCCTGGAACTTCTTTTTCCACGTGCTGAACATCACCCTGGAACTACAAGCCGAACATAACCCTGGAACTACTTTTTACACCATGCCGAACATCACCCTGGAACTACTTTTTACACCGTGCCGAACATCACCCTGGAACTTCTTTTTCCACGTGCTGAACATCACCCTGGAACTACAAGCCGAACATAACCCTGGAACTACTTTTTACACCGTGCCGAACATCACCCTGGAACTACTTTTTACGCCGTGCCGAAAATCACCCTGGAACTACTTTTTACGCCGTGCTGAACATCACCCTGGAACTACTTTTTACGCCGAGCCGAACATCACCCTGGAACTACTTTTTACACCGTGCCGAACACCACCCTGGAACTGATTTTTACGCCGTGCCAAACATCACCCTGGAACTACTTTTTACGCCGAGCCGAACATCACCCTGGAACTACTTTTTACACCGTGCCGGACACCACCCTGGAACTACTTTTTACACTGTGCCGAACACCACCCTGGAACTGATTTTTACACCGTGCTGAACATCACCCTGGAACTGATTTTTACACCACGCCGAAAATCACCCTGGAACTGCGTTTTACACCATGCAGAACATCATCCTGGAACTACTTTTTACACCGTGCCGAAAATCACCCTGGAACTACTTTTTACACCGTGCCGAAAATCACCCTGGAAGTACATTTTACGCCGAGCCGAACATCACCCTGGAACTACTTTTTACTCCGAGCCGAACATCACCCTGGAACTACTTTTTACACCATGCCGAACATCACCCTGGAACTACTTTTTACACCGTGCCGAAAATCACCCTGGAACTACATTTTACGCCGAGCCGAACATCACCCTGGAACTACTTTTTACTCCGAGCCGAACGTCACCCTGGAACTACTTTTTACACCATGCCGAACATCACCCTGGAACTACTTTTTACGCCGTGCTGAACATCACCCTGGAACTACATGCCGAACATCACCCTGGAAATACTTTTTACGCCGAGCCGAACATCACCCTGGAACTACTTTTTACACTGTGCCGAACACCACCCTGGAACTAATTTTTACACCATGCCGAAAATCACCCTGGAACTACTTTTTACACCGTGCCGAAAATCACCCTGGAACTGCTTTTTACACCGTGCCAAACATCACCCTGGAACTACTTTTTAGGCCGAGCCGAACATCACCCTGGAACTACTTTTTACGCCGTGCCGAACATCACCCTGGAACTACTTTTTACGCCGAGCCGAACATCACCCTGGAACTACTTTTTACGCCATGCCGAACATCACCCTGGAACTACTTTTTACGCCGAGCCGAACATCACCCTGGAACTACTTTTTACGCCGTGCCGAACACCACCCTGGAACTACTTTTTACGCCGAGCCGAACATCACCCTGGAACTACTTTTTACACCGTGCCGAACACCACCCTGGAACTGATTTTTACACCATGCCGAAAATCACCCTGGAACTACTTTTTACACCGTGCCGAAAATCACCCTGGAACTGCTTTTTACACCGTGCCGAAAATCACCCTGGAACTACTTTTTACGCCGAGCCGAACATCACCCTGGAACTACTTTTTACATCGTGCCGAAAATCACCCTGGAACTACTTTTTACGCCGTGCTGAACATCACCCTGGAACTACATGCCGAACATCACCCTGGAACTACTTTTTACACCGAGCCGAACATCACCCTGGAACTACTTTTTACACTGTGCCGAACACCACCCTGGAACTGATTTTTACACCATGGCGAAAATCACCCTGGAACTACTTTTTACACCGTGCCGAAAATCACCCTTGAACTGCTTTTTACACCGTGCCGAAAATGACCCTGGAACTACTTTTTACGCCGAGCCGAACATCACCCTGGAACTACTTTTTACGCCGAGCCGAACATCACCCTGGAACTACTTTTTACACCGTGCCGGACACCACCCTGGAACTGATTTTTACACCGTGCTGAACATCACCCTGGAACTGATTTTTACCCCACTCCGAAAATCACCCTGGAACTACTTTTTACGCCGTGCCAAAAATCAACCTGGAACTACTTTTTACGCCGTGCCGAACATCACCCTGGAACTACTTTTTACGCCGAGCCGAACATCACCCTGGAACTACTTTTTACACCGTGCCGAACACCACCCTGGAACTGATTTTTACACCGTGCCGAACATCACCCTGGAACTACTTTTTACGCCGAGCCGAACATCACCCTGGAACTACTTTTTACACCGTGCCGGACACCACCCTGGAACTGATTTTTTCACCGTGCTGAACATCACCCTGGAACTGATTTTTACACCACGCCGAAAATCACCCTGGAACTGCGTTTTACACCATGCAGAACATCATCCTGGAACTACTTTTTACGCCGTGCCGAAAATCACCCTGGAACTACTTTTTACACCGTGCCGAAAATCACCCTGGAAGTACTTTTTACACCGAGCCAAACATGACCGTTGAACTACTTTTTACACAGTGCCGAAAATCACCCTGGAACTACATTTTACGCCGAGCCGAACATCACCCTGGAACTACTTTTTACTCCGAGCCGAACATCACCCTGGAACTACTTTTTACACCATGCCGAACATCACCCTGGAACTACTTTTTACACCGTGCCGAACATCACCCTGGAACTTCTTTTTCCACGTGCTGAACATCACCCTGGAACTACAAGCCGAACATAACCCTGGAACTACTTTTTACACCGTGCCGAACATCACCCTGGAACTACTTTTTACGCCGTGCCGAAAATCACCCTGGAACTACTTTTTACGCCGTGCTGAACATCACCCTGGAACTACTTTTTACGCCGAGCCGAACATCACCCTGGAACTGATTTTTACACCGTGCTGAACATCACCCTGGAACTGATTTTTACACCACGCCGAAAATCACCCTGGAACTACTTTTTACGCCGTGCCGAAAATCACCCTGGAACTACTTTTTACGCCGTGCCGAACATCACCCTGGAACTACTTTTTACGCCGAGCCGAACATCACCCTGGAACTGATTTTTACACCACGCCGAAAATCACCCTGGAACTGCGTTTTACACCATGCAGAAAATCATCCTGGAACTACTTTTTACACCGTGCCGAAAATCACCATGGAACTACTTTTTACACCGTGCCGAAAATCACCCTGGAAGTACTTTTTACACCGAGCCAAACATGACCGTTGAACTACTTTTTACACAGTGCCGAAAATCACCCTGGAACTACTTTTTACTCCGAGCCGAACATCACCCTGGAACTACTTTTTACACCGTGCCGAACATCACCCTGGAACTACTTTTTACACCGTGCCGAACATCACCCTGGAACTTCTTTTTCCACGTGCTGAACATCACCCTGGAACTACAAGCCGAACATCACCCTGGAACTACTTTTTACACCGTGCCGAACATCACCCTGGAACTACTTTTTACGCCGTGCCGAAAATCACCCTGGAACTACGTTTTACGCCGTGCCGAACATCACCCTGGAACTACTTTTTACGCCGAGCCGAACATCACCCTGGAACTACTTTTTACACCGTGCCGAACACCACCCTGGAACTGATTTTTACGCCGTGCCAAACATCACCCTGGAACTACTTTTTACGCCGAGCCGAACATCACCCTGGAACTACTTTTTACACCGTGCCGGACACCACCCTGGAACTACTTTTTACACTGTGCCGAACACCACCCTGGAACTGATTTTTACACCGTGCTGAACATCACCCTGGAACTGATTTTTACACCACGCCGAAAATCACCCTGGAACTACTTTTTACGCCGTGCCGAAAATCACCCTGGAACTACTTTTTACGCCGAGCCGAACATCACCCTGGAACTACTTTTTACACCGTGCCGAACACCACCCTGGAACTGATTTTTACGCCGTGCCAAACATCACCCTGGAACTACTTTTTACGCCGAGCCGAACATCACCCTGGAACTACTTTTTACACCGTGCCGGACACCACCCTGGAACTGATTTTTACACCGTGCTGAACATCACCCTGGAACTGATTTTTACACCACGCCGAAAATCACCCTGGAACTGCGTTTTACACCGTGCCGGACACCACCCTGGAACTGATTTTTACACCGTGCTGAACATCACCCTGGAACTGATTTTTACACCACGCCGAAAATCACCCTGGAACTGCGTTTTACACCATGCAGAACATCATCCTGGAACTACTTTTTACACCGTGCCGAAAATCACCATCGAACTACTTTTTACACCGTGCCGAAAATCACCCTGGAAGTACTTTTTACACCGAGCCAAACATGACCGTTGAACTACTTTTTACACAGTGCCGAAAATCACCCTGGAACTACTTTTTACTCCGAGCCGAACATCACCCTGGAACTACTTTTTACACCATGCCGAACATCACCCTGGAACTACTTTTTACACCGTGCCGAACATCACCCTGGAACTTCTTTTTCCACGTGCTGAACATCACCCTGGAACTACAAGCCGAACATAACCCTGGAACTACTTTTTACACCGTGCCGAACATCACCCTGGAACTACTTTTTACGCCGTGCCGAAAATCACCCTGGAACTACGTTTTACGCCGTGCCGAACATCACCCTGGAACTACTTTTTACGCCGAGCCGAACATCACCCTGGAACTACTTTTTACACCGTGCCGAACACCACCCTGGAACTGATTTTTACGCCGTGCCAAACATCACCCTGGAACTACTTTTTACGCCGAGCCGAACATCACCCTGGAACTACTTTTTACACCGTGCCGGACACCACCCTGGAACTACTTTTTACACTGTGCCGAACACCACCCTGGAACTGATTTTTACACCGTGCTGAACATCACCCTGGAACTGATTTTTACACCACGCCGAAAATCACCCTGGAACTACTTTTTACGCCGTGCCGAAAATCACCCTGGAACTACTTTTTACGCCGTGCCGAACATCACCCTGGAACTACTTTTTACGCCGAGCCGAACATCACCCTGGAACTACTTTTTACACCGTGCCGAACACCACCCTGGAACTGATTTTTACGCCGTGCCAAACATCACCCTGGAACTACTTTTTACGCCGAGCCGAACATCACCCTGGAACTACTTTTTACACCGTGCCGGACACCACCCTGGAACTGATTTTTACACCGTGCTGAACATCACCCTGGAACTGATTTTTACACCACGCCGAAAATCACCCTGGAACTGCGTTTTACACCATGCAGAACATCATCCTGGAACTACTTTTTACACCGTGCCGAAAATCACCATGGAACTACTTTTTACACCGTGCCGAAAATCACCCTGGAAGTACTTTTTACACCGAGCCAAACATGACCGTTGAACTACTTTTTACACAGTGCCGAAAATCACCCTGGAACTACTTTTTACTCCGAGCCGAACATCACCCTGGAACTACTTTTTACACCATGCCGAACATCACCCTGGAACTACTTTTTACACCGTGCCGAACATCACCCTGGAACTTCTTTTTCCACGTGCTGAACATCACCCTGGAACTACAAGCCGAACATAACCCTGGAACTACTTTTTACACCGTGCCGAACATCACCCTGGAACTACTTTTTACGCCGTGCCGAAAATCACCCTGGAACTACGTTTTACGCCGTGCCGAACATCACCCTGGAACTACTTTTTACGCCGAGCCGAACATCACCCTGGAACTACTTTTTACACCGTGCCGAACACCACCCTGGAACTGATTTTTACGCCGTGCCAAACATCACCCTGGAACTACTTTTTACGCCGAGCCGAACATCACCCTGGAACTACTTTTTACACCGTGCCGGACACCACCCTGGAACTACTTTTTACACCGTGCCGAACACCACCCTGGAACTGATTTTTACACCGTGCTGAACATCACCCTGGAACTGATTTTTACACCACGCCGAAAATCACCCTGGAACTGCGTTTTACACCATGCAGAACATCATCCTGGAACTACTTTTTACACCGTGCCGAAAATCACCCTGGAACTACTTTTTACACCGTGCCGAAAATCACCCTGGAAGTACATTTTACGCCGAGCCGAACATCACCCTGGAACTACTTTTTACTCCGAGCCGAACATCACCCTGGAACTACTTTTTACACCATGCCGAACATCACCCTGGAACTACTTTTTACACCGTGCCGAAAATCACCCTGGAACTACATTTTACGCCGAGCCGAACATCACCCTGGAACTACTTTTTACTCCGAGCCGAACATCACCCTGGAACTACTTTTTACACCATGCCGAACATCACCCTGGAACTACTTTTTACACCGTGCCGAACATCACCCTGGAACTACTT